>NC_000075.6:27381385-27658885 GCF_000001635.26 Mus musculus
CTTGAGTCTCTATTATTGTGCTAGCTCTTACCCAGGCATAGTCTCCGTTTCTAAAGATTTCCTGTATTTTTGCTTCTGGTTTCCTTCCTCCATCTTTAGAACTAACACTAACGAGCTGGGTTCCTCTCACACCTTGAATCTCTCTGATGATAATTTCCACTTTTGCTTGCTCTATTCAGGTTTTTTTTTTAATACCATATGTTTCTGCTTCCTCTTTTAAAGAAAGATTATTTATTTAATTGTTTCATTTTAAAAATTATGTATGGTGTGTGTGTGTGTCTTAGTGCAGTGCCCAGGGATCTGCCTGTCTTCGTCTCCCTAGTGCTAGGGTTACACGCATGCACCACCATGCCCAATTTTTGTTCTGTGGGTTCCAGAGCTTGAACTCATTTTACCAAACAAGCTTTCTCTCCAGCCCCACATCTCCTTTGCTAAGGCCCCTAACTTTGATTACGTTTACAGAATCCCTTTTGTCCTTTAAAGTGACGTGCTCATGTGTTCTGAGGACTTCTGAGAGGGGAGAGCAGTGATGTGCCCCAAGTTGAAACAATTTATGTGTTTTCCAGGATCCTTACACAGATATGTGTTTAAGCATTGTACCAATGACTGAGTTTTTGCCCATAGAATCCCCTGGTCTTTGCAGCCTAAAAGCACTTTAAGGTAATAGATAATATTTTGCTTTACTGTGCTATTTTCTCCCTCTCTTGACACTAGTAGGCCTTTATTGAATATTTGTGCCTGAGAGTCTAAAGAAGAATATTAGTAATCTCCATTCAGATCTCCAGGGTTCTTTGAAGATTAATACTCTATAAAAATTCTAAATTAAATTTTTAATTAAAAGCACATATGTGAATTAATGAGACTGGCGATCAGATTCCCAATTTGGCTAATTCACTTAGGTTTTTTTTTTTTCCAAAACTGGAAGATCCATCTATCATTTTTTCTCAATAAAATCCCATAGGAAAAATTTAATGAAGCCTTCATTTTTAATATGGGCTTATCAATTTGCATTATTCTAACTATAAATTATTTTACTTTATTAAAAGAAGCTCCTTCATAAACATTGACTTCAGATGGAGCCTAGAGGAAGTTAAATGTGGGCAGCACACTTGTCCTTGCCTGGGATTGAAGGTTCTGTCCCCTATTTCCATGGGAACAGTATTTAGGAAGGGATATCAGGTTTGTTCTGGCTCACCTCAGTGATAAATATGAACACTTGTTTAGGTCTCTAGGCCTTACTGGAACTTCACGTCTTAGTTTCGCAATTACTTCACAAAGCATATTTTAAAAAACTATATGTAATTGAACATATTGTAAAACCAAACATTTAAAAATGAAAATTGGGCACAAATACAGCAAGAGTCATATTCTTAAACACCACAGTCCCATCCAAATTTCTCTTATTTGCAAGATAGGCTCAAAAAATAGAAAAAAAGCCACATTGCTTTAATCCGCCGCCCCCATTTCTTTCTCTTCCTACCCACCATGTTTTGATCTATCTACCACATCCGTAGGGATTCTGACATGATTGCCTTCCTGCCTGCTTACCGTTGTCATGGAGTATCTTCATGCCCTTGCTTGGCTTCTCCATGAGGATGCCTTGCGTTGAAATATTGTGCTTGTCCCGGCTAGGGAAGAGAGGGCTATTGATCTGATAGGTGAGACTGAAGTAATGAATTTTGAGTTCTGGGAAGCAATTAGATTGCAGAAAAAAATTCAAAATCAAGGTAGGGAAGTTCACATTTCTAGATTTGAGAATTGGTTGATAAGAGCCTGAGCTGGTCAATGTTGTTGTGCTGCTCCGATGAAGAGAAGAAAACACGTGTTATTTAATGGTTCCCTATGGTTTTTCTTGATGTAGAAAGCACTTATTTTTCTGGCTACAGATTTTAGTCAAGCTGTTTTTAGTGAGAATGCTACAAAGATCCAGCTGGTCTGAGGGAACCTAGTGAACTAGGAACCATTGAAGGACACCATTATTGCACACTCTAGTTTTGGAGATAAACAGTAGCCGAATGAAGCATGGTCCAGTGTCAAGCTGGAGAAGTTGACTATAATAAAACAATTACATTGGCAGATTTGAGCAAATAGAGCAAGATGTAGTTTAGATGAACTTAGAGTACTCAGAAGCAAAATCTGACCAGTGTGCCAAAGGAAGGCTCAGTGCTTTCTTTCCATAAGAACAATATTTGGCCGAATTACATCAAATCTGTAAATAACCATGACTGGTCCCTCAGGAAACAAATAACTCCCTCCCAGCTTCCTCGTCCACTCCTCACCCATTATGATATTATGTTTAGTGCTCCACAGTGACGTGTGGTATGTTGATGAAGCAGAATATGCATATGTCAATCTTCAAGGCATGTATAGACCACATTATCACCCACTCAAGTCTTCATGTCATGAAAACCACACTACTGAACTATATCCTGTGAAGAACACCGGTGTGAAAAACCCACTCCCAGTCTCTCCAGGGGAGAAAGCCACTGGAAAAAAAAATATCAAGGCAGATGTTGGTTTTTATCTTTAAAAATGATGGTCACATTGTTTTTATAATACTCATGAAGGAAAGATTACTTAATTCTTCAAAGATTGAAAAAAAAACCCATTTGTTAATTGTGTTAAGAACTGAAGGCAAACAAGCACCATGAAAACTGTTCCCAAGGTCCGTTTTCATTTGTGGAGAGGGTGATTTTGCACAGCTCCTAACACGGTGGAGCTTGGCCTGGGCCTCATGCTCTACTGTAAACACTTACACTTGTCTACAGAAATGGACAAGGTGCATGAGGCCAGGAGGGGGATGTGAAGGACTGTTTAGAATTCACAAATCTCCAATAAAAATTGTAAAACAGGCCCTAGCACCGATCTCCTCATGCTTTCTGTGAGATTTTAGAGAACTTAACCTAACTTGTTCAGGGCATTTTTTTCTGGGTTTGGTTTGCTTGTCATGTTTTTTGTTTTTTTCTTTAAAGATTTTAATATGTTCGTGTGTGTGTGTGTGTGTGTGTGTGTGTGTGTGTTGTCTGCATGTATGTGTGTGCATAAGGACTGTGTAAGTCAGACAGATTCCTTGGCATTAAAGTTATGGATGGTTGTGAGCTGGCAAGTCAGTGCTAGAAACTGAACCCAGGTCCTCTGCAAGAGCAGCAAGTGCTCTTAACTGCTGAGCCATCTCTCTCTTCTTGTTTTCTCCTTCTTTTCTCACTTCCTCTTTCATCCTTTCTTCCTCCCCTCCCTCCCTCCCCCTTTCTCTTTCTCCCTCCCCCTTTCTCTCTCTTTTTTCTTCCTTCCTTCCTTCCTTCTTTCCTTCCTTCCTTCCTTCCTTCCTTCCTTCCTTCCTTCCTTTCTTTCTCTCTCTCTCTTTCTCTCTTTCTCTCTCTTTCTCTCTTTCTTTCTTTCTTTCTTTCTTTCTTTCTTTCTTTCTTTCTTTCTTTCTTTCTTTCTTTCTTTCTGTGTTTGAGCACACCTCTCATCAACAATGGCTTATGGTCTTTCCAACCTCCTGCTCCTTAGAACCGTAGTCACTGTCACTTCCCCCTTGTGGTTAAACAAATCCTGGGACATATACAGAAACTTGGGGCAAGTAGCTGATGTTTTTGTGAATGTGTGCAGTAAAGTGAACTGTGTTCTTTGCCAAAAATTTTAGGGGAAAGTCTCTATTTACTACCTTATGCCTGTGCAAAATTGGAAATGCATATGATTAAAATCAGATGTACCATGGGAAAGTACATGCCCAGTGAGCAAACCTTTATATAACTCAAGCCTGTTGATCAAAGGAGGAAACCATCTATCTCATCCTTTAGAAAGCAGCATCAGTTCCTCTTGGACCCATAACACAAGCTCCAGATGGTAACTGAGGCTCCGAGTTAACCTCACTCAGATTCCAGGTTCTTTCTGGAATCTGCAGCATAGCTTGCTTGTATTTTCATTCTGCTTTTGAATAAAATCTTTTGTTACTGAAAAAAGACAAAGAAACCAGAAAACAAATGACAACAAATGCAGACTTTTCTCAAAAGACTACAAATAGAACTACCAGATGACCCAGCTATATCCAGCTATATCACTTCTGGGCACATTCCCAAAGAATCTATATCCTAACACAGAGATAGTTGTACAACCGTGATTATTCCTGCTCTATTCACAAAGCAAAATAATGGAATCAGATATTCATCAAGAGATAAATGAATGGTGGGCATGTGCTATGTACCATGGAGCTTCATTAAGCCAAAAAGAAAAAAAAATGAAATTATGAAAATTTCAGGACAATAGATGAATGTGGAAATCATTTTAAGCAAAATAACCAGACACAGAAAGTCAAGTGCTACGTGTTCTCCCTCATGTCTAGATTCTGACTTCTGAATTCTGTATTTATGTGGTAGTAAGTGTGGGTACAGGTCATAAACAAGAAAAGGGATCATGGGAGAAGAAAGTGTGGTGTTGAGAAAGAGGATGGGGAAAGTAATAGAATATATATGACATCCAAGTGGAAAGGGAATTAATTGGGTGTGGAAGGTATGGGTGGCAGGAGGAGGTGGGAGAGGGGAGTGGGCAGAGGGGATCAGTGGTGCTAATGTGTGAGAACACTACAGTGAGGCCCCCTACTTTGTTATTGTGAATGTCAAATAATGATATATATTATTACTATAGCTATATAGTTTATATTATATATAATTTAGTTTTTATTCCAATGCATTGGGATTTATTATATGATAGCCACACATCTAGCTTGGAGAATATTCAAGTGCATTCACAAAGAATATATATTCTGATCACACCAATCAAGAGACATCAATACAGACCCACAATGTTGTCCTGTTGGCAAGGATGGGATGTCTTGGATTAATGTATCATATTGGGATTCTTTGATCTGATGGCTAAACTGGTTATGACTTGGAGGTGGACATGTGGGTGGCAGGTGTGATCCTGTACATCCACTTGTGTGGCTTATCCCCTCTCCAAAGTCATGAGGGGACAAAGACGAACATCATCCAAGTGGGCCAGTTTGAGTTCCTCTCTCCTTACTGGGAAAACATTTCTGATGCTGCCAAAGATATGGTGAGAAATTTGCTGGTGGTGGACCCCAAGAAGCAGTATATGGCCCACCAGGTCCTACAGCATCCCTGGATTGAGATGGTTGGGCATCCCAGCAAAGTGAACCCACAGGAGAATTTCCCCAACAGCGAAGGTCACTTCCAGAGCCAGCACAAGAAGGTTGTGGAGCAGGTGTCATAATCCTTCCTGGGTCATCTGTCTAGCCTAGTCTCCTTGAGGACAGAGAAGAGAGGGGATGTCTACAAGCAAGGCTGAGCAAGAAACTTCTCCACAGAACCAAGGAAGGAGAAGAACACCTGGCATATTTTAAAGCACGTTAGAAAAGCAACTTCCTAATGTTGAATGATGTAGGATATTTTTAGATTTGTATATCTGAAGTCTTTAATAGTTTTTGGATAAGAATTGCCATGAATGAAGAATTTTGATAATAATGATGAATTCTATTTTTCTCCTTGTAGTCACATTCATGGTGGACTCCATGAGTGTGATTCACATCACTTGAGATCCCCCCACCCCCACAATAAATGAGGTGATTTCTGGCTTTTTTTTAATCTCAATAAAACACGACGAATAACAGAGAGGAAAAAAAAGAATATATATTCTCCTGCCACTATCTTGGATGTTCTTGTCACTCTCAGTTAGGACCAGTCTGTTAGTTTAATTTGGCTCATTGGCTTTGGTTCTGGTCCAAGGTTGGGGGACTGCATATGGTGATGGCCTTCTTCCTGGCAGAGTCCTGAGGTGGCACAAGGATCGACATGGCAAGAGAACAGCAATATGCAAGAGCTCTGGTGGAATTATCCCTTGTAGCTGATGCATACTCTGGTTAGTCTACTAATCTCTTAACTCATGACTCATCAACCAAACCAGCAAACCAATCTGGCCATGAAGGGAAAGCCATAACCACTTATTTTTTTAAGCTAGTTTTCATTTCCACATGAGCACCACAGGACACAAACACATTCACACACTAGCACTTAAAATAGATAATACACCTACACATGAGGGCTAAAATTATAAATCTTATAGACGAAGACAGGAAATATTAACATAACTTTGGATTGTGTGAAGAGTCTTCGGTATGATACCGAAAACATTCCATCAGTGGAAAAAAAAAATCGGAATCAGAAAAAAATCATCAGAACTAAAACTTTTTTCCCCTCTGAGAAGATAACATTAGGAAAATGTCAAGGCAAGCAACAGATGAGGGTGCTGTGCTTTCAAATCATGTACTTGATAAACTGCCTGCATTTGGAACATAGAGAGAACTCGTACAACTCAATAAAAAGAAAACAAATAATTTAATTTTAAAAAGATTTGAAGATGACACTAACTAAAAACATTCAGCAAAACTCCATGGGAGACAATTACCAACATCATAAACTAGCAGGAAAATGCAAGTGATGATGACAGCTGTCTTTACGTACCAACTAAGAGGGTGATGAGAAAGTCTAGAACGTGCTAAGGATGAACAATAAGCTTCCTAATGGGGAGGAAGCTGAACTTTCAAACCCAGCAGAGACGAAGCACAGAATTATCTTTTGGGGGGAAAAAACCTTAGAATTTCTTTAAAATATGAATTTATAGGGAAGAACTACTATTCACATTTTGACATCGAAGAGGGCTGGGGACAGGGCTCAATGGGCTCAAATGCTTTGCTTGGGAGCTTAATTTGATACCCAGCACCCATGTGAAAAACCAAACCAAGCCAAACAAAGCTAAGTGTGGCAGTCCTGGTGTTGGGGATGAAGAAACAGAAGGATCTGTATGGGGTTTGCTACCCAGCCAGGTCAGCAGAACTCAGGAGAGTCAGGTAAGGGAGAGACTCTTATATCAAACAATAAGGTGGGGAGCAAATGAAGGAAGACACTTAGCTTTCACCTCTGGCCTCTGGATGCTTCTGTGTGTGCGTGCTCATGCACGCACGCGCGCGCACACACACACACACACACACACACACACACACACACACACACACTCACACTTCTCACATGTACCCATAGAGCACACAGATATGTAAACACATAAAAGAAAGAAAAAGTAGAGACAGAATCACATGTAAGTTTTCCTATGAAGTCAGTCTTGCTGTTGTGTCAAAATGAGGACATTAAAAGGCCCAAATCTCTAACAGATGTAAAACTCCCCCACATCACATCCCAGCAAGCTAACTCTAGCACATTCAACCAGGATTATAGACCATAATTAAGTGGGATTATCCTATAGGCCATAATTAAGAGGGATTATCCTATAGCCCACAATCAAGTGAGATTATTTGAGGAATTGGTTTGACATTTGAAAAATAAAAAAACCTATGAATGTAATATACAATATTAGCATAACAATATGCCAGAACAACTTGTTCATTTCAGTAAATACAGAAAAAGCATTTGAAAGAATATATATATATATATATATATATATAAAAATTAAAAAATTTTTTTTCCTTTTAGTTTTTTGAGACAGGGTCTCATATAGGCCAGACTAGCCTCTGAATCTGTCATGGCTTCTGCCTACTCTCATGTACTACAATGCATGCTAACATCTAATAGGTTTTTACTTTTTGCAATTAAAAAAATTTTTTTTTGAGACTTTGATACAACGTGTTCTGTCAGTATTCATCTCCTCCCTCCCGTTGCCTCCCTTCCATCTGATTTGGAAATTGTTTCTTTTCCCATTGAGTCCAGTGTGTGTTGCCCAGTTAGTCTTAGAACTGGAGTCTTTTATGGTCAGTCTACCAGGAGTTACCTCTAAAGAAAACTGACTTTCCCTCATCCATGCCTCGACAAATGCCAATAACTCTTTAGCTAGTGGTAGGCCGTGTCTCCCTTCCTCTGTGCTAGGCTTTTTTCTTGCTTGCACTTGCACAGATCTTATGCATGCTGTCATGGTCACCAAGTTCTATGTGTACCTGTTCTATTGTGTCTGGAAAATGTTGTTTCCTTGATGTTTTAAACCACCTCTGGCACTTACAGTTTGCATGCCCCCTCTTCTGCAGAGACCCCTAGCACGGGTGAGAAAGGGGTGAGAGGAATGTGAGGGCCGAGCACTCCACAGTCTTGTCTTTTTCCTCTGTACATTGATCAGTTGAGAGGGGTTGCTTTTGTGTTAATTGACAGTTGCCACCTATTGCAAAAAGATGCTTCTCTGACAACACTTGAGGGCCCTCTGGTGCTATGACACCCATAACAAGAAGTCATTTTAGCACTATGTCCATTTAGCAGAATAAATGATATTGGCTTCTCTCTTAGGGCTTGTGGCCTATTTAACTAGATTTTTGGCCCTGTTAATAGTGTCATATACAGATTCTATCTCCTGGAGCAGGCCTGAGATTCAGTCAGAACGTGGGTGGTTACTCCAATAACATTCGCAACACTATTGCATCAATGGGCATGTTTTATCAGACAAGCCATTACTGTAGCTTACAAGATTCACAGCTGCTGGGGCTTATTCTTTCTCATCTGTCAGCATACATAATACCATCCGCCACTATAAACACTACCTGGTGTGACTGAAGCCTGATTTCTCCTTGTTCTGTAACTTGAATATATGATGTCTTCAGAAATGGGATCTTACATGGAAGTTCTGTGGAGCGTCAGAAGTATTGGCAATAGCTTGTGATGATTAGGAGTCTATGTGACCCCACTGGCCAACAACTCAAAGAGAGGCAACCCATTCATTACATGAGGGTCTTTTTCTGTCTTTGTCTATCTCTCTTTCTGTTTCTCTTTGTCACACAATCTTTGTTTCTCAAACAGTATGTTTTGTTCATATTCTTTCTCTGAAGCATCCTCGCATGTATCCAAGGATGGACCTGGCTGAGTGGTGAGGGAATGAAAAACTGACAGACAAGCACATGAATACATGGATTCATAGAAAAGCAGGGTGTAAGACCAGGCTCTCTGCTAGAGAAACTTAAGCACCCCAGGAGCTCAGGTTGTTTATTAGAGGCGTTGAATAGAAAGGTAAGGTTTTGCCTACATTCAAACAAGGAGACAGAGTTACCATGATGTTATCTTATTTGATAACATAATTATATTAGATACTCTTATACATATAACTACATTTGATAATACATTATGTTTTTAGATAAACAAGGAGGCAGGATTTATCATCTATAGGTGTCTCAAGGGGACAGATTTAGCTAATCTTGGTGGGAGCATTCTCTGTAAGAGTGGTGACATCTGGGGGCAGAGAGCCATGGTGGACATTTTCTGCACACACTATTGACATCCACACACGAGTCAGAGGAATGCTTTGCTACTTCCCTTTGAGCCTCACCCTGGGTAAAAGACTTGGCTCTTCATCCCTGGGTCTGAGGCTCTGGGGTCCTTGACATGGCTGTGTCTGTGTCACTGCCACAGTCATTCGGCACTTCACTCACTCAGGCCTTCCTCTGCTCACTTCATTTACTTTCCTGTAGCTCCTCTCAGCGCCTCTACACCTCCTTACACACTCAACTTCCTGCTCCCCTCAGCCTCTCCAAGAATTCCCACAAAACATCAAAACAAACAAAACCAAGAAGATAAAAATGACCAAAGAAAACAAACAAACAAACAAACAAACAAACGACAACGACACCACACACACACACACACACACACACACACACACACACACACACACACGGAATCTGTTTTGTACTGACAGATACTCCTGAGCATGTGCCTGCCCTGAGCTATGGTGGATGTTCACAGTGATACTCCATTGGTGAAAACTGACTTTCCTTTTACCAGTGAATATCTATTGCAGATAGTGACTTGGTCAGGGTTGGGATCGATGCCCATTTCCCCTTCTCCATGCTTGGATTTTGTCTGGTTTGAACCTGTGCAGGTCATGTATATGCTGTCACAGTCTCTGTGAGTTCATGTGTGCATTAGTCCTGTTGCAGCTAGAAGACAACGTTTCCATGGAGCCATTCATCACCTTTGGCTCTTACAATGTTTCCATCTCTTCTTCAACATAGATCCCTGAACCCCAAGGGTAAGGTTTTGATAAAGACTTCCCATTTAAGGCTGAATGCTTTTAAGTCTTTTATTCTCTGCATATTATCCAATGTAAGTCTTTGTGTTACTTATATCTAATGCCAGAAAGAGCTTCTCTGCTGAGGTTGAGTGATGCTCTAATTTATGAGTATAGCAATATTTCATTAGGAGTCAGTCACTTTATTTCTATGGTCCTTTAGTAGAATTAATAGTAGTGGGTTTCCCTCTAGGGCTCATTACCTACCATCTAGTCTCAGGTTCTTCCCCATTTTATCAGTGTCAGGTATAGTTTTTATCTCACAGAAGGAATCTTGAATCCAATAAAAAAGATATGGTTGGTTACTCCCCTAACATGTGTCATTATTTTACCAGTATATCTTACAGGTCACGGGGTCTTGTAACTGAATGATATTAATGACTAATTTTCTCCTCTAGTAATATGTAAATTACCTTCCAGCACAACAAACTCTAGTCCATAGGGGTAATGGGTCTAATTGAGTGTCAGCTTGATTTTTTCATGTTCAATGACATAAGTTGCATCTTCAACAATAGGGCCTTAGCATTAGGTTGTGTAGAATAACTATAGATTTGGCAATAGCCTGCATGTGTGTGTGTGTGTGTGTGTGTGTGTGTGTGTGTGTGTGTGAGAATGTGTATGTGAGAATGTGTATGTGTGTGTCCCCTGTTTGGCCAATGAGTCAACAAGATGTAATACATTTCTGAAACTGAAACACACATACTCTCTCTCTCTCTCTCTCTCTCTCTCTCTCTCTCGGTTTGGCAGGCCTGGAACTTGATATGTAGACCAAACTGATAAGCCTACATCTGCCTCCCCAGGGCTGGGATTAAGGGTGTATGCCTTACTAATACAATATATGCTTGTACTTTCTGAAAACCTTTTCCACATCTCCACTTCTAAAATCGAACACGAGAGTTCTTAGAACCTGATGAAAGACAGTTACATAACAGTCTTCACTTAACATCATATTAATGGTGAAAGACAGTGCTTTCTCTTCAAATCTGGAATAAGAAAAAGGTGTCTAATCTGTTTAGATCTATTTGATACTGTATAACTAGAATGATAAGGCGAGAAAAAGAAACTAAATGTGTCGAGATTGAAAAGGAAGAAGGAAAATTATCTGTGTTTGTAGAAGACATGATCTGGTATATAGAATATTCTAAGGAAAACTATTAAGAAAGTTTATATTGAGTTTAGAACAGTTGCAGAATGCAAGATCATTATTTAAAAATTTACTGTGGGGGCTGGAAGAGATGACTCAGTGGACACAGCCTTTGCCACATGAGGACCAAAATTATGATCCCCAGAACCCAAAACAGCCAGTCCAGGTAAGTGGTCTGTTTACAGTCACAGCTATGTGGGTTGTCTAAGAGGGAGTCAAGGGATCCTTAGGATGGGCTGGCTAAGTAGAATAGCTGGAAGTAGAGAGCTATAGGATCAGCGAGAGCCTTGTCTCAGGAAATAAAGGGGAGAGTTATTAAGGAAGACACACAATGTCAATCTGGGAAGACACACATACAACCATACATTTGAACATGCATATGTTCATGCACCACACACACACACACACACACACACACACCAACAGTCCACTATACTTTCATTCACTAGCCATAAAAAGCTACAGAATGAAATGAAGGGTCTGTTTAAGATAGTATTTAAAAAAGAATGCGTAATAATAAAACTGCAAAATTTATGAATGAAAACCCAGAGACCTTTGTTAAAATAAATTAAGATCTAAACAAGAATGACCTTCCTTTTTGTGGATCGAAGAATTAATATTGATATGACAATATCTCCAAATTGGCAATCAGATTCAATGAAACCAGTGATTACATGCCAGCAGGGTTTTGTTGCTGTAGAAGTTAATAGACTGTCTTAGTCAGGGTTTCTATTCCTGCACAAACATCATGACCAAGAAACAAGTTGGGGAGGAAAGGGTTTATTTGGCTTACACTTCCATGCTGCTGTTCATCACCAAAGAAGTCAGGACTGGAACTCAAACAGGTCAGGAAGCAGGAGCTGATGCAGAGGCCATGGAGGGATGTTCTTTACTGGCTTGCTTCCCCTGGCTTGCTCAGTCTGCTCTCTTATAGAACCCAAGACTACCAGCCCAAAGATGGCACCACCCACAAGGGGCCTTTCCCCCTTGATCACTAATTGAGGAAATGCCTTACAGCTGGATCTCATGGAGGCATTTCCTCAACTGAAGCTCCTTTCTCTGTGATAACTCTAAATGTGCTGCTTAGTTTGCTATTCTTCCTTAAGGGTTTCATTTTTTGAGATAGTGTCTTGCTATATAGCTCAAGCTGGTCTTGAACTCATGATCTTCCTGCCTCTACATCCTAGATGTTAGCATTAAAGGTATGTACCACCATACATGACTTTGTAAAAAAGGATTTTTTAAATGTTAATATTCTGAAAGGTTCTTGGTCTCTAGGTTTCTTTCTTTTGCTGCCTCTGGCTTTGATATCAAGACAAAGCTGGTCTAAAAATACGTTAAAAAAGGTTTGAAAATGTATAATGGCATTTGACAAAACTGCTCGAAAAGCTATAATAATTAAGAAAACATGGCACTGAAACAAGGACAGACAATCAGGTCAAGTAACAGTCTAGACTAAAAATTTTAATTTAGGGATACTTGATTCCTAAGAAAGTTGCCAAAATTGTTCAATATAGAAAGGATCTCCTTTGCAATGAATAATGGAAGACAATTGTGTGCATGCACAAAAAATGAATTTGGGCACTTTGTACAAAAACGAACTCAAAATAGATCACAAACAAACAAACAAACAAACAAAAAAACCCCACAAGAGCTGTAATACCCTCCCTCTCTGAAAGAAAATACGATCAAATCTTCATGATCGAAGCAATGATTTCATAACCAAAAGAAGTGAGAATCCATGAGTTGAACTTGATCAAACATTCAGAAAATTTCTGCTTCAAATGACACCAACAAAGAAGGGGAAAGATGGTTCACAGGAAGAAAGTATTCACTAATCATTTATCTGATACTTGTATGAGGGCTGTGTAAGAAACTCTTACATCTATCAAATAAAAAGATAATGCAATTATAAAATGGCCAAGCATCTGAGGAGACAAATTTCCAACAAAGATACACACGAGGCTAGGAGGCACTGGAAAAGATTGTTAGTGTCATTAATCATTTGGGAGATATACATCTAAACCATAATGAGATACTATTTCATACTCATTAGGATGCCTGATATCAGAATGATGGATAGTAACAATCCTGGCAAAGAATGTGGAAGAACCAGAACCATCATGTACTGAACATGGGAAGGTAGGATGATGCAGGCATTCAGAAAACATTTCTAACAGACTTTCAAAATGTTAAACATACAGTTACCGTATGACCTAGCAATTCTGCTGAGAGTTACAAGCCCAAGAGAACTGAAAACCGACTTAACAAAGCACTGTATACAGATGTTCACAGTAACATCTTTCATAGTAATGCATAGAAACAACCAGAGTGTCTATCAGTTAATGAATGGACAAACCAAACATGGCGCATGTAGAAAGGGGACTGCTTCTCTGTGGAGAGTTAGTGATGTATGTTATGATATATGTATGTGGAGAGTTAGTGATGCATGTTATGATATGTGTTTCTGGGGGAGATGAATGATCCTCAAAAAACCATCATGTTAAGTTACAGATATCAATCTCATCTGATCCATGTGAAATGCCCAGAATAAGCAAGACAGTAGGTAGGGACAGAAAGCAGATTAATGGTTGCCTGGGACCAATGCCAAGTGTGTGAGAAAAATGATTTCACTGTTAAAGGCAAAGAGCTTCTTTTTGGAGGTGGTAAAATATGGTAAAAGTGGACTGGAGTAACAGGTACACAGCTCTGTGAACACACTAAAAACCATTTAGTTGTGCACGTTAAATGGCTGATTTCTTGTAAAGTGAATTATGTCTCAATGAACTCTTAAGCAAAAGGACCAGGGATGTAGCTCAGTGGTAGAACACAACCCAGCATACGCCAGGCTCCAAGTAAGATGTACATGTTTGCATCTCTCTCTCTCTCTCTCTCCTCTCTCTCTCATACACACACACAGATACACACATACACACTCATACATACTTGCAGACACACACATACACACTCACACACATGCACATTAATACATACATACATGCATGCACACATACACACATGCACACAAACACATATGCACACATACATACACAAACACACATACACACAAACATACACATACATACATGCATGTACACATACAGACATGCACACATGAATGCACACACACATACACACTCACACACTCATGCACATGCACACACACATGCACATAAACACATACATATATGCATGCATAATAAACACATACACTCATACATATACAATCACACATACACATAAACATACACATACATACATGCATGCACACATACACACATGCATGCACACACACATACAAGCACAAAGATACATACCACACACACAGACACACAGACACACTGACACACACACACTGACACACATGCACATAAACACATACATACATGCACATACACAAACACACACACAAACACACATACAAACATGCACACATGCATGAACACACACACACAAGGACACATACCATAGACACAGATACACACAAACACTCACACAGACACACAGACACACACACACAGACACACACACACAGAGGCACATACAGAGGCACACACACACAGAGGCACACACACACAGAGGCACACACACACAGACACAGACACACACAGACAGACAGACACACACACACACACACACACACACACACACACACACTTTATGAGTCTGGCCGTCAAACTCCAGTCCTCGTGCTTAAAAAGCAAGTACTTTCCTGACTGAAGCAGCCCCTCATCCCCTAGGGTGCTTTTCAGTGATCTGCGTCATCTGAGTGGTCAGAACAAACAAAAATGGAAATATCCCTATTGCTTCTTTCTCTGGGCAGTTTTGGGTGGATCAATTTTGTTTCCTCCTTCACTTGAGAAGATTAATAACCATGATGCTGGTCTGAATGGTTGTTTAACCGGCCAGCTGCTTTAGCCATAATTTCTTCTTTGGACTTGTAATTTTTTTTTTTTTCGTTTTTAGAAATTTTATTTAGCATTGCTTAAGACAGTAAGCCACCCCAAGACTTCTGATTTTGGTAATTCCTTTTGTATATCGTCCATCTTCTATGCCCCTCCTCTTCTGAGCCACCATCAAGAAGACAGTTTGAAGCCCCTCTTTTCCCTCTGCACTCTCACCCTGGAAGTTGAAGGAGGTCATTGTCACATCATCACTTGCCAACCAATCAGGGGGAACCTCCCTTCAATAACCTTGCTATTTCACAGAAGTTCTCAGACAGCTTCAATGGAAGGAGGGAGCCAAGGAGTCCCTCTGTAAGTCTGAAGATGATCATTACAACATGGATTATGTACATCTTTGCCCGGAAAACCGTAGGGCTACCCTTCCCACCAAGGGTGAACTCGGTGAGTGGGTGGCAGCAGTGGCCATTTGGAACTGTGGCCAGCCTGTCGTCTCCCTTCTACACTCCTGCTGTGCTTCAGAGTCATCTCATGTCATGTGACATTGGTCTTAGTGGTGAGGGTGGGAGCCTCTCTCTGGGTTTTCTGAAGTAATCGTTTTTACCAACTTGTTCCAGGACATTGAAGTTGAAGAAAGCGAAGCTGTATCCGTTGTGCAGCACTGGTTGAACAAAGTGAGTAGAATTCTTCTATGACTCATCACCCAAAGTTCTAGACTGCAGGGATAAATAGGAGACAGGAATCATGTCTTCACTCTCTACACAACTGAGAAACTCATTTTTTTTTTAACCGAATTCCCCACCTAGAGTGGAGTTTAATTCATGTCTGAGAGGATGTGGGGTTTTGGGCTGGTAAGAGAAAAGAGAAGTGCTGGCATTGTTACTAACTTATCAAACTTCTAGAGGAGGGAATTCTCTTCAAGGTGGTCCCAAGAGTACCTTGGGATAGGGTCCAAGGGCTTAGAGGAGCTTCTAAGAGATTCCAAGGAGGAGAGCAATGCGGGAGCTCTGCGCAGAAGCTTTAGTAATGGAGTGAGGTGTGTGTGTGTGTGTGTGTGTGTGTGCATGTGTGTATGTGTGTGTCTGTATGTTGTATGTTGTATGGGAGGAACAAAGGGGAAGGAAGAGGAGAGGAGGCACTTGGGAGTGATCAGATGGAGCCAGGTACTTCAAGAGGGGGAATTATTCATTCACCTTTCAGACGGAAGAGGAGGCTTCTCGGAGCATAAGGGAGAAGATGTCCATCAACGACTCTCCCACCCATGGACATGACATACATGTGACCAGAGATTTGGTAACAGAGTTTGTGTGAAAGTGGGGGTGAGGCCCGATGGTCCTTGGTGTGATGGAACCTGGGCAAATGGCACATCCCAGCCACAGATGTCCACATCGGTTAGTAACCACGTGTATTCCTCTGGATTTCTAGGTGAAACACCATCTCTCAAAGTCTGATATGTTAACAGACCCGAGTCAAGAAGTCCTGGAGGAAAGAACAAGGATCCAGTTTATAAGATGGAGGTATGGTGCCTGGGAGCAGGGGAGTCTTACGGAGAAGGTACCTGCCCCTGGCTAGATCAAGCACATAGCTACTTTGCTCTAGACACGCAACCTCCTTTGGTGGAGAAATTCCTCAGTCATGCCTTGGGGACTTAGGGGAATATTCTTGCTATCTTGAAAGCTTACATTTTGTACATTTTTAAGTGACTTCAGCAGTTGGGGAGCTAGGCTTGCTTTCCGTTTCCTAAATGCTTCTGAATGTGTTTCAGATTCCCGTTATTTTTGCACTTGAATTGTTCAGAAGTGGCGACACTTAAAAGAGCTAAAAGAAAATAAGCTCTTAAAATGCAAAAGCCAGAGCCCTCATCTGCGACTTTGCAGTGCTGAGGTCTCCCAGCGCCAGAGGCAAGAATTCTGTGACAAAGTGTGTCACCTTCCTGCCACCTTGGTGCAGCCCGTTCTCACAGCCTCTCTTGATCCTGAAGATGCTAAGATTCTAGGTGGAGCGGGGCAGGCCTGGAGTCACCCCATTCCTCCTGCAGAGGCATCCTATTTGTGTGTGTGTGTGTGTGTGCTTGTGTGTGTATGTTTTCTGAATCTATCTGACTTTGAGCCAGATCATCACATCTGTCCTTGAACTAGTCCCTGTGTGACTAAAGGGCTTGTGCTTCCCTCTTTCCCGCTCTGTGCTCCTGTTATCTGCTTTGCTCTCCCTTCGAGGAGGAAGCTGCACTTCTCAGCAAGCTTAGTTTTGCTTCAGGATTTGAGTAGTCATGTGTTATTGTAGACTATTCAAATATGTACTGACTCTTCTAGGAAGGGATAAGCAATGGGGGGATTTCAGAGCTACCCAGGGAAGAAATTTTCTCTAGAAACCGGTTAAGGCTCCTGGACATTGTTGACGTATTTCCAGGTTTTCCTTGCTCCGTGCGGATGGAGTTGCAACCATTACTCTCTATGGTTTGGAGAGAACTAACCTCGTCTTCCAGGCTTGTTTTAGCCTTGGCTGTATAGCTGGCTTAAAATCTTTGAGGCAGACAAGAAACATCAGTCATTTATCTATGTATAATTCTTTTCTACTCTGAATTTTCAGTGGGGATCGGAAATGAACAATCTGTTTTTTTCCCACAATGCACTGGTTCTGTTGTTTTCTTCTTAGTTCTGATAAGCCTTGTAACATGCTTGCACTGGCTCTTCATTCTTTGAGTAGGTGTGCATGTGTCACCCTGTACTTGCTAGCTGGTTTGGAGAAAACCAAAGAGCAGAGCACAGCCTCATAGATCATGGCCATGAAGTTAAGCAGATGAACAGGGTATGTAGAAGTTAGGGTTAGGGAACCCCATTGGAGGGCCCAGGGGCACAGCTAGAGGCTGGGCTGCACATTTCTTCGGCACTGTGCCAGATGGTCTCAGGAAGGCTCCCAGGGGGCAGTTTGCTCAGACTGGCTCCTTAATGGGGTACTATTATCATAGAAATGGCAAACTGTAGAGAAAAAGGAAAGCCTATAGGCTTTCTAGACGCAGTTTATACCCTAGGTGCTTCCAGGGCCCAGTGTTGGGCCCTGCTTTCTGAGGGGCCCCTTTTCCTAGGCTGGAGACAATTGGCCTTGTCTGCGTTAGCGCCTTTTATGACAGCTATTCTCAACCTTCCTAATGCTGCGATCCTTTAATACAGTTCCTCATGCAGTGGTGACCTCCAACTGTAAAATTTTTGTATTGCTGCTTTAAAACTGCGATTTTGATACTGCCGTGAATCATAATGTAAATATCTGATATGCAGGGTATTGGTATGCAACCCCCAAAGGGTCCCGACCCACAGGTTGAGAGCCACTGTTGTATGGGCTTCAACTGGGTCTTCCTGGTAGGAGTGATCATCACAATCATATTTCCCTTCTCTTAGGGGGAAGAAGGTTAGAGCAGGTGGAGTTTCTGGTTCAAATGTACAGGGTACCAATGAGCTTAGTTCTCATAGCCTTTTGAAGTAGGGAGTATTTGGTGGGCACTGCATGACTCTGGAAGGGATGCGTGGGAAGTAGCAGGCGAAAAGACAGGAAGTGTACTGGAGAAGGGAAGGGATTTTGGCACAGAGAAAGAAGGCAAACAGTGCTAGACTGAAGTGCGTGTGTCCTGTTACTAATCCTACAAGGATATACTAAAGCAGAGAGCAGTTTGGAAGGGGGAATTACACAGCTTCACCGCCTTGCTGGGGGGCCAGCTTGTCTTTCCCTTGGAACCACCTGCTGCCTGCATACAGTGGCTGGGTGTCTGAGAGGTTAGTTAGTTGAGACATGGGCTCTCAGGCCCATGCACCTGGCGTTCCTGTGCCTACAGTCCCAGTACCAGCAGCCTCACCAGGCTTAGTTGTTATGAGAAGCAGCTGAGAATTCACGTCTCAATGGTGTTTTCCAGCCACACCCGTATCTTCCAAGTGCCAAGTGAAGTGATGGATGACGTCATGCAGGAACGAATAGATCAAGTGAGACGAAGGTAAGTTCTGTCGAGGAGTCGCTTTGTACATCCACCCAGGTACAGGTGGGTGATGACGTCATCAGTTGGCTCCAGCATCATATGGGTACATATAGTTCCAAGGACCTCAGTCCTTTCTGATTCACATCATGGTGTACTTATCAACCTCACATAGTATCTGCCTGCACATGGCTCCAGGCTGAGGCCTTCTTCCAGGACTTCAGTTCTAAAGTTTTCACACAGCCATGGCTCGTGTCTGGGCTTCCCAGCCAGCCCATCCCTTGGGCTATGGTTTGGGTTTGAGATCTAGATAGGTTCTGACAGCATCCTCCCTTTGGTCCTCTGCAGCGTATCTCATCTCATGTGTGACTCGTACAATGATCCAAGCTTCAGGACTTCTTGCTCAGAATGCTAAGGTGAGGAGATCTGTAGGTAAGGGCCTGGATGGACAGGGCATCAAGCCTTGGCAGTAGAAGGGAGAGACCTAGGGTGGAGAGCTTTACCTTTTCCTGAGTGAGGGACGGGTCTGCATTCAGGGCCAGTGGGGTGGGGTGGGGAAAAATGGATGTTGCTGTTCTAAGTCTGTGCGGAGACACCGGGTATCAGTAGGAGGGCGTATAGATTGAACCTGACACCAACTAGGGACTTTTGGCCACACAGCCTCTGCTTGTACTTTATACAAGGCCATAGCTGCATATTGCTATGGATCCAGGAAGAGGAAGTCTGGAGGTAGAATCATCCCAGTAGATGGAGCATACCTGAAGCAGTCACTGGATTTATCCAAGCAAGATACCCTGGTAGCTGATGTCGGGGTGGGCATGAAAGGACTGATTGTCACATAGCTGGAGGCCACATGCTTAGAAATGCCAGGAAGATACAATGCTAGCATTTATTAAGTGCTGACTGTATGCCAGATTCTGCACAGGGCATGCTTTGTCAAGGGTTCTCATCGATCCAGCCAGCCATTACACAGAAAGCGGAGGGTAAGTGAAGACAGGGAGCAGATACTGACTTCAGCTGGCTGCACATTTCCATGAGAGAACACTGAACATCTCTGATTCCCAGGTTGAAGGACTCCAGGGTCGATGAACAGCCTGTGTCCAAAGAGTGTCCACCTCATGTTTTGACCTGAAGGGTGACCAGACTTGAGAAGAGAGACTCTAAACGCTGAGCCCTTGGTTACCACCATGACAATGCTGGAAACTTCTTACTGAAGTGCTAATAAAGAGACATCTTATTTACCAACCAGCCCTATTGTTGGTGTGAGTGCCATCTTTCCCTCCACTCCCTCCCTCTTTCCCTTCCTCCCTTCCTCCTTCCCTCCCCTCCCTCCCTCTTTCCCTTCCTCCCTTCCTCCTTCCCTCCCCTCCCTCCCTCTTTCCCTTCCGCTCTCCCTCCTCCTCCCGTTTTCCTTCTTCCCTCCCTTTCTCCTTCTCTCCCTAAACCCATCCATCCCTCAATTTCTCCCTCTCTCTATCCCTCCATCCCTCCATCCCCATCCATCCATCCATCCATCCATCACTTCATCTATCTGTCCATCCGTCTATCCATCCATCCATCTGTCCATCCATCCATCCATCCATCCATCCTCCATCTTTCCATTCATCTGCCCATCCATCCATCCATCCATCCGTCTGTCTGTCTATCCATCCATCCATCTGTCCGTTCACCCATCCATCCAGTGCTGGTTGCCTTGCAGACCTGGTGCTGAGGAGCACACATCTGCCTACTTTGTGTTGTGGGCACTGCAGTAGATCCCAGCTGGTTTGAAGGGATGCTGCTGTGGAGTAGACTGTGGGGGGTGGAGGGTTGTGGGGGGGGGGGGGGATTGTGGGTTGTGGGTGGGGTGGATTTCCCGAGGGAGTGCTGAGGATTTCTGTACTTTATATCCACCTATTGCTTCTTTAGCATCTCCATTATATGTAGCTCTCATTCTGACCTTTCTTTTCTCTCAGAAGAACTTTAAATATTTTCTGCTAGGCAGGTTTACTAGTGAAGATTGTCTTCCATTTTTGAGTGCGGGGAAGTCTTTATTTTTCACTTTAGAGGAATGGCTCTGCGGACTGCTGAATGTTGTTGTCAGTTTCATTTTTTTAGCATTTGAATAGCTCACTCCACTCCACTGTGTGGTTTCTGCACGGAGTTCTGATCCTTGCTCTTTGGAGACAAGAGTTTTCCCTGTCTTTTTTCACCAGCCTTCTTTAGAGGTTTTTGTATTCACTATCTAAAGTGCTGAGTTTCACAAGGCCATTTCCATATGTGCTATGAGGTGTTCGGATGCATCACCCACACCGTTCTCTCCCTCCTCACTTCCATGACTCCCTTTCACTCTTTCAGACAGCTTTACTTCTATTTTTATGTTAAATGCGCATACATGATTTCATGTATCTATATAAAATCTAGAATTCAGAAATGAGAGGAAAAATATGTGATGTTTGTCTTTTTTGAGACAGAATTAATCTGCTTAATATGGTAATAGCCAGTTGCATCCATTTTCTTGCAAGTGACATAATTATGTTTTTTTCTGCCCGAATAAACTTCCATTGTGCATATTTACCACACTTTCTGT
Organism: Mus musculus; assembly: GCF_000001635.26. Taxonomy (NCBI): domain Eukaryota; kingdom Metazoa; phylum Chordata; class Mammalia; order Rodentia; family Muridae; genus Mus; species Mus musculus. The sequence goes on from NC_000075.6 coordinate 27,403,033, forward strand.
ATCCCTTCTTTTGCTGACAGACCTCAAGGTTGGTTACTGTATGTTGGACTTTCTATGCTTCGAATATAATATAAATAATCATGGATCTTTTTTTTTTTTCTTGCCTGGAGGTCTTTAAGATCTCTGGATTTGTTGTTCAACACAGTCCTAAGTTTTGGGAATGTCTTAACTTTAAACACTTCAAATAATGTCTCCTTCTCTGTGCTCTTGATCATCCCGTTACACATCTGCTACAGAAATGTTTGATGATTGACCCACAGGTCTTAGATGTTCTGATCTACACCCACCCCCAATCTCCCACTGCATTCTTTTTTGTTTTCTGTTGCTATTTTTTCCCTCGGTGGTGGGAGTTGAACCCATGGACTCATGCATGGTGAGCACACAAATTGCCACTGAGCTACACTCTTGGCCTATAATGCTATCTTTTCTTTGCGTGCATGCAAGTGTGCATGTGTGTGTACAGAATCTCCCCTGAGTCCACATCCCCTCCACTAGGAGTATAAGCCAGCACATCTGGTTTTCTATACAGGTGCTGAGGATCCAACTCAGTTTTCCATGCATTCAGAGCAAGCACTTAGCAGCAGAGCTCTCTCCCAGACCCTGCTGCTATTATTTCTTGGGGCTCATGGATGCTTTGCTTAGCATCGTCCAGTCTACTGATGAGCCCTTCAAAGACATTTCTCACTTCTGTGTTGTATTTTCTTCTGGGCCTCTTCTTTAGTATTTTCCTGAGTGTTTCCATCTCTCTGTTTATATTACCCATCTGTTCGTACATGCCCATGTGTTCCCTCTGAGCCCTCAGCGTGTTTATGGAAGTTGTTTTAAACCCCTAGTCTGATTATTTGCCCACACCTGCCTCATACAAGTCTGATTCTGATAGCTGATGTGTTCCACGATCTACCTTTTGGCTTTTATTAATTGCACATCCTGAAATTTACTAATGAAAGGCAGATGTGATATATCAGGGTTGGAGGAAAACAGGCTCTTTAGCATCAGGGTTTCTGCTTAGCAGGTCGGGGCTTAGGTTATGTGCTATTCTCTCTTCTGTGGCATTCCCTAGTAACTCCTTCACAGCTGCCATCTCTGTTGCTTACTGTGACATGTGTGTGGAGGGGAAACCTGGGCAGCCCTGTGAGGAGACCTCAGTGTTTTCTGAGCCTGTTTCCTGTGTCCTTGTGATGTTCACACGGGCTTCTTGGCTCTTCCCATTGTCATTGGTGTTAGGAAAGACTGAAAGCCTTGAGGTAAGTTTCTGGGGTTGGATTTCTTCTGCCCAGCTGGTTCAGTTCTAGAAAACGATTGCTGTGAAGGCTTGCTTCTCTGAAGGAGAAGAGAATGCTCTCTCTCTCTCAGTCCTTCCTCTCCCTCCCACCTTCCTTTGCTTCCCCCATCTCCCTTCCCCTCTCCTTGCTCACTCTAACTTTTTCTCCATGTGCTCTCCCCCTTCCCCCTCTCTTTCCTTCTTCCCCCCCCCCCACTCTTTCTGTTTGAGAATGATAAGGAGATTTTGCTTTGTTCTTTACTGGGAGACCTGGTGACAGTTTCTGCAGTCAGGCTCATTCCCTCTTGGCCTCAGCCACAGGTGCGGTTTTCCTGCTTCAGTTCTGGTTGCAAGGAGAGTCTGACCTCCTTACTTAAGTCTGCCTCGTTCAACCCGCAGACCAGCAGTGGATCCAAGAAGAGGGTTTTGTTGTTGTTGTTGCTTATTTTTCTTCTTTAAAAAGTATTTACTTTAAAAACAAAGTCTCATGTCGTCTGGCCTTGCCTGTACTCTCTATAGCTGAGGATAACCTTGAATCCCCAATCCTCCAGCCTATACCTCCCAAGTGTTAAGATTACAGGCCTATGCTACCAAGAGCCCAGTTGTTGACATTTAGTTCATTTGCAAGACCATGGGGCTTAAATACCTTGGATACAGCTGATGGTGACAGGAAGTGTTAAAACTCCAAGCCTTCTTTTCAGTCACTTTATAAGTGGGCTCACTAAGTTCTGCCTTGATGAAAATTTCTTTTTGACCGGTGTCTTAGTCAATGTTCTATTGCTGTGAACAGACCCCATGGCCATGGCAACTCTTATAAAAAGGAAGCATGTAGTTGGTTTATAGTTCAGAGGTATAGTCCATTGTCATCGTGGCAGGAACCATGGTGGCACACAGGCAGACATGGGGATGGAGAGTTCTACCTCCAGATTTACAGGCAGCAGGAATAAGCAGCCACTGGGCCTGGCTCAGGACTCTGAAACCAACAAAGCCCACCCCCAGTAACACACTGCCTCCAGCAAGGCCACACCTCCTAATCCTTTCAAATAGTGCCACTCTTTAAGTATTTAAACATATGAATCTGTGGGGTCCATTATTTTTTTCATTAACTAATTTATTTATTCACTTTGCATCCTGACTGCAGTCTCCCTTCTCTCCTCTCCATCCCACCTTACAGATCTCTTCCTTCTTTACCCCCCTTCTCCTCAGAGAAAGGGAAGCCTCCCTTGGGTACCACCCCATTCGGGAACATCTAGTTCTAGCAGGACTAAGTGTATTCTCTCTCACTGAGGCTCACACAGGCAGTCCAGGTAGGGGAAGGGGATCCAATGGCAGGGAACAGAGACAGAGACAGCCCTCACTCAATTTTTAGGGGACCAATATGAAGACCAAGTTACACATCTGCTACAAATGTGTAGGGGGCCTAGGTCCAGCCTCTGCATGCTCTTTGGTTGGTGGTTAAGTCTCTGTGAGGCCCCATGGGTAGGTTCTCTTGTGGTGTCCTTGATCCCTTTGGCTTGCTCAATTCCATCCCCATATCTTTCACAAGACTCCCTGAGCTCTCCCTGATGTTTGGCTGTGGGTCTTGCATCTGCCTCCATCTGCTGCTGGATGAAATCTCTCAGGAGACAGTTATGCTAGGTTTCTGTCTGTAAGCATAGCAGAGTGTCATCAATAGTGTCAGAGGTTGGCTCTCTCTCATGGGATAGGTCTTAAGTTGGGCTAGTCATTGGCTGGTTGTTCCCGCAGCCTGCTCCATCTTTAGTCCTTTGAATATTGTAGGCAGGACAAATTTTGGTTGAGGAATTTGTGGGTGGGTTGTTGACCCCTCCATCCACTGGAAGTCCTGCCTAGCTATCGAAGGTAACTACTTCAGTCTCCATATCCATTGCTGGTAGGAATCTCAGCTAGGGTCACTCCCATAGACTCCTAGAGCCTCCTCATCCCAGGTCACAAGTTGCTTCCAGAGATGTCCCCTTCTGATTTCCATTCTCACTCCCAGTTTTCTCCCACATTCCCTCTCCACTCACCTCATCCCCACCTCCATTTTTCTCCTCATCCTCTCTCCCACCCAGTTCCCTCTCGATGCACACCTCCAATGACTATTTTGTTTCCCCTCAGGTGAGATTCAAGCATCCTCCTTTGGGCCTTCCTTATTACTTAGTTTCTTTGGGTCTGTGAATTGTAGCATGGGTATCCTGTACTTTATGGCTAATGTCCACTTATAAGTGAGTTCATACCATGTGTGTCTCTAATGGGTCTGGGTTACCCCAATCAGGATATTTTCTAGTTCCATCCACTTGCCTGCAAATTTCATGATGTCTTAATAGCTGAATAGTACTCCGTTGTGTAAACGAACCACCTTTTCTTTTTTATTCCATTCCTCAGTTGAGAGACATCTGGGTTGTTTCCATCTTCTGGCTATTACAAAAAATCTGCTATGAACATAGATGAGCAAGTGTCCTTGTGGTATGGCAAGGCATCTTTTGGGTGTATGCCTTGGAGTGGTATAGCTAGTTCTTGGAACTAGTCCCAATTTTCTGAGAAACTGCCAAACCAATTTCAAAGTAACTGTACAAGTTTGCACTCCCACCAGCAATGGAGTAGTGTTCTCTTGCTCCCCATCCTTGCCAGCATGTGTGGCCATGTCAGTTTTTGATCTTAGCCATTCTAATAGGTGTACGGTGGAACCTCAGGGTTGTTTAGATTTGCATGGTGACTAAGGACGTTCAACATATCTTTAAGAGCTTCTCAACCATTAGTGATTCCTCTGTGGAGAAGTCTCTGTTTAGCTCCATACCCAATTTTTAAATTTGGTTATTTGGTTTGTTGATGTCTAATTTCTTGAGTTCTTTATATATTTTGGATATTAGTCCTCTGTCAGATGTAGAGTTGGTAAATATCTTTTCCCAACCTGTAGGCTGCCATTTTGTCCTATTGATGGTGGCCTTAGCCTTGCAGAGGCTTTTCAGCTTTATGAGGTCCTGCTTATCAGTTGTTGACCTTAGTGCCTGAGCTATTGGTATTCTGTTCAGGAAGCTGTCTCCTGTGCCAATGTGTTCAAGGCCATCCCTCACTTTCTCTTCTCTGAGATTTAGTGTGTCTGGTTTTATGTCGAGGTCTTTGATCTACTTGAGTTTTGTGCAGGGTGATAAGTATGAATCTATTTGCATTCTTCTACATTCAGTCATCCAGTTAGACCAGCACCATTTATTGAAAATGCTTTCCTTTTCCCACTGTATGCTTTTGACTTCTTTGTCAAATATCAAGTGTCCATAGGTATGTAGATTTATTTCTGGGTCTTCAGTTCTATTCCATTGAGCAACCTACCTGTTTTTTTTTTTTTTTATGCCAATGCCATATGGTTTTTATTACTGTTGCTCTGTAGTACAGCTTGAAATCGGAGATGGTGATACCTCCAGAAGTTCTTTTATTGTACAGGATTGTTTTAGCTATCCTGGATTTTTTGTTTTTCTAAATGAAGTTGAGAACGGTTCTTTCAAGGTCTGTAAGGAATTGCATTGGGGATTTGATGGGGATAGCATAGAATCTGTGGATTGTTCTTGATTTATTCAAGCGACCACAACACGGGAGATAAGAAAGGAACCACACCAATCACATCTTCTGCAACCACTATAAAATACTGTGTATCAACACACCCCTACTCAGGGATTTGAAAATAAAACAATTATTTTCAATTTTATACTATCATTCCCTACTTCCAGACCAGGAACAAGGAGTTCAGAGAGATTGAGTCACTTCTTTAATGTCACACAGTCATTAAATGGCTCCATCAATATTTCCATTGAGGAGACCAGAGCCAGTGAGCAGCAGTGTAAGTCACCTTACCAACAAACTGCTGCAAGGATATCATCGAAGGTTGAAAAATTATTTGTCCTGAACATGAAAACCTGTAACAATTTAAATTAAATTTATAAAACTTGTTACTTGTAGTTTTCCCCTTGCAAGATCCAAAAAGAAAAATAAAACATCCAGGTAACTAACAGACAATAGTTACCACATAATCCTGGACTGCCCACACCCAAAGCAGAGTGCCTTTCATTAAACCCATCATCAGAGAGACAGTCTCTTCATTTTATATAAACAAAACTGACATGTGCCAAAAAAGACCCCCGAAGACAAACAAACCCTAGTGCTGACACTGAAGACCAGGGCCCAAAGGCCACTGACTAAAAAGACATCAGTGGCTGCCTATCACTGCAAGCAACCCCAGAGGCTTAACCCTTCTGCTTGAGAAGTGCAGGTCTAACTAGGTGTTTCTGGTCTGATAGGACATGATGAGTTCGTTCTCTGCAACGGGGCAAAGAAGTCCATGCCCAGGAAAGACATGAGTTCTAGCAGAGGAGAAGGACCATCTTATCCCTTGTAACCCTTAGTGACTGGAGGTTGGTTTAGGTATTTTATAGGCCCCCTCCCCTCTTCTTTTATTGGCCTTGCTTAGAAATCCACCTCCATGCTGTCTCCACCATTTATCCTCTCAATGTCTTCAGGGGAAAAAGTAGCTGCCATCTCAGCGAACCCATGTTTGCTTTCCATGTCACCTATGTTCCCCTGACTCACGTATTTCCAGAAGAGAAAGGGACAGGCTCAATGACCCATCCTCTACATGGGTCAGGGACACCCGCTCTCCTGTCACCTGTTCCTGGCTTCTGCAACCTGTTTGCTCTAGTGGGGTGTGCACGGGAAGTGAAGTGAATAAGAGCCCCCTAGTCAGGGGTCAGGAGGGCAGTGTGCTGAGCTCTGAAGGGGGAAGGGAACATGGGGCAAGATTGGAGGACGCTGGGGGTTGCTCAGGCTGGAACAAGCAGCAAATCCAGGGGATGCTCTGTTAAAGACCTCACCTCGTGGACAGCTGTGGGTGTGGTGAGATCTGCAGCCGATGGAGCAACCCCAGGTGCTGGTGCTGAGTCAGAAAGCAGGAGGGACAGACAGAGGGACAGACACGTCCCAGGTGTCTCCCCACACCCGTTCCTCCTGTTCGTCATGAAGTTATCAATTTTTCTTTTCACTGTGAGCTCCTGGCTTGCCAGGTTCACCCTCTTTACCCAGAGTCAGTGGAGTCAAGTAACCAGGAACTGACCCTGTGAAAGGAGAGCCCAGATAAATAGTCTCCCGTTTTAAGTTGTTAGTCTTGGGTGTTTGTCACAGTGGGAAAACACACAGAAGCAGAGAGTGGTTTTGCAGGCTGTGGCAGACGTTGTCGGTGGTGGTGAAGGAGGAGGTGGAGGTGGAGGTGGAGGTGGAGGTGGAGGTGGAGGTGGAGGTGGAGGTGGAGGTGTTGGTGGTGGTGGAGGAGGAGGAGGAGGAGGAGGAATCAGAGGAGGGATGCTTTCTGTACCCCTTGGGCAGGAGGAAGGAAGTGGAGTGGAGGAGAAAACAGTAGACTGAAGCCATGATCAGTGGGAGAGGAGTCTGGAGGTTTAGAAACACTGCTCCTAGTCAAGGTACAGAAGCCAGGCTGGGAGGTCAGTTTTATTTGGGCCCTGAATGTTGAGTCTACCCTGGTGGTACAATACACACAGGATGGACATGGATGCACACAAGCTGAGGTGGAGCATGTTGCACATAGGAGGGGTGCTGTCAGGGAACAGTCAGCAATTCAGGGAAGAGCTACAGTCTAGAGCACTGGAGAGAGGGATGGGTGGTAGCCAAGCCTTCAGTAGGAACACCTGTCACAGAGCCCTCATATCCCTGGTTGAGAAACTATTTTCTCCTGAGCCACTAGATGGCACCATTTCCACACAAACAACATCTTTGAAGGTGACCTGGTCTTTTCCTGAGACTCCTACCAGGGCTTGGTGAGATTTTTAGCACTGTTTGGGAAAGCCTAAAAAGATGAGATGCCGTTGAATATCTTTGTTTAGTTATGAAAACAGTTTACATTCACACACACAAAATAATATAGAGGCAATTTATTCAAATAAAACGTGCTGAGCACTTATACCCAATATTCTGGGGATAAGCGATGCCCAGTGGGATATGGGATGCCCAGTGAATAGAGTGTCATGTCCTGGGGAGCTCACAGTGGCAGATAGGCTGTCATGCACACTGATTATGAAATATGGTATGAAAATAAGTCAACAGTGCATGCGAGAGGGAGCGGCAGTGCGGTGGTTTTCTCTGCCAGAGAGAAAAAGCTTATTACAGGAGGTAATGTTGAGACACAGAGAGAGCGGAGGCATTGTCAGGCCCTGGAAATGAAGGAGGGGTTCACTAGGCATGGGCACCACTCCCAAGGCCAGGGGGATGTTCAGGGAACTGGCCCGGACTTTGAGTGTCTGGAATAAGGGAGGGGTTGGGTCTGGCTGATGATAGAGCCTGTTATGGGGGAAAGGTACAGACTCCGCAGGTGGATGTTAAAATGACTCCATAAGATAGGCGTGGCTTCCCGTCTAGAGGAGATGAGCATGGTTGGCAGGCCTGGCTGAGAGGGCGTGGCTGAGTTGCGGATGAGCCCCCTTCCCCGATGTCTCACACACGGGCATCTGGAGTATGAGGAGCGGGAGAGCTGCATTAGTATTATAGACACAGCGCCTTCAAACCTAGGGTGGAAATGAAATCATTAAGTGGCTCAAATGGAGTTTTGTTCTGTGCATGATTAACCCCAGGAGGGGAGTTTGGGAACAAATATACCTCCTATACCTGTATTACAGGGGGACTGAGCCACGGTGAATTAAAAGAAAATCAAGGGCAAATTTGGGACTAGTCAGCTGTGACCAAGCCATTTGTGTAGTTAAATGGAGCTGAAAGCGCTAATAACAGCTTTGCGGGTCATGGATCTTCTGGGAGGGTAGGGCAGAAGGTGGGCTGGGCAGGTGGGCAGGGAGCTGGCCCCGGCTTGCCCAGCTAGAATTTGAAGTGGGGATGTAGCCTGTTGGCCTGTTCTTGTCATCTAAGTGTGTATAACTTCCTAATGTACCCTTTTGGTTCTAGACAGAGTCAGGAATCAGTGTTCAATCTGAGTCATTGGCATCTCTTGTAGACCCTAGCTGAGCCTGGAAGACTGCTAGTGATAATCTTGTGCATCTCTGCAGCTCCAGGGGGAATTGCTTTACGGGGCTACAACAAGGAGGACTTAAGACAAAAGCTGCTTTCATAAGCTATACCATATGTAGTGGGGACCCTCAGCTCAAGGTAAAGAAAGACTCAGCAAGTGTCTTGAGATACCTGAGTTAGTTGGAGCTTGGCCTTGATCCTCACCAAAGGCCAAACCATCTGTGGTTTGAATGGCTCCCATAGGCTCATAAGCACTATTAGGAGATGTGACCTTGTTGGAGGAATTGTGTCACTTGGGGTAGGCTTTGAGGATCCAAAAAGCTCAAGCCAGGCCCAGTGTCTCTCTCTCTCTCTCTTGCTTCTGCCTGTAGAACTCGTAGCTACCTCTCCAGCACCCTGTCTGCCTTCATGCTTTCATGCTTCCTGCCATGACGATAATGGACTAAACCTCTGAACTGTTAGCCAGTCCCAATTAAATGTTTTTCTTTATAAGAGTTGCCATGGTCATGGTGTCTCTTCAGAGCAATAGAAACCCTAAGTAAAATGCCAGCACATAAAAATGGGGTAGTTTGGCCACATGGGAAGGAATGGATGCCCAGTGATTGTGAGAGTATGCAGGCAGGCCTTCCACACAAAACAGATGGGCAAGGAAGATGTATAAGGAGAGGATGGAGGCTGAGAAGTATAAAGCATTAGGAGGGGCCCAGGCTCTGGTCCTATAGGGGCAACTCATCTTGGTGTGTAACGTGGACAAAATGGGGGCACAAGAGGCCCCTCTAGGCTCTCTCAGATGGCTTAGTGGTTGTTGCACCCTCTGGGTATTCCACACAACAGCATCAACTGGTTCTGCTTGGTTTGAGACACAGTGTATATGCATATGTGTTTGCTTACTTCATAGACTGCTCTAGGGAGGTGTACTCCATCCTTCCAGGGTCTGGGGAGGCAGCACTCTGCCTCCACGCAAGCCAGTAGCTCTTCTATATGTCTTCCAATTACCCAGCAGTCGATGTAGGGCTGAAAGCCATTTTCCTAAGAGAGGGAAAAGAGAGTCTAGAGAAAATGTCAGGTGTTTCTGAGAATTGGGGAACTCTGAGTGACCCACAGGGAAGTGGAACCTGTGTGAGGATGGTCCCTGCCCACCTGTTTCATCTTGCCCTGGTTGTCACAGAGGATGATACCATCAGCTTCTGAATTTTTCAGCGGGCTCTGTCACTGGGATGCATACCCACGTAGGGCAGGGGGGATCCCAGAACCCTCTTCCTACTCCTGGCAGTACTCAAGGAAAGACAAAGCCACTGGCCGTGACTCTGGCCTGAGTGTTGGCATCTCTTTTGCTGTCCTCTCCCCATTGTTCCTTTGAATCCTGGGTCTCATCTCTCCTAGCACTGCAGTTTATGCCTTCACTCGTCACTTGCTGGTGTGTGTGTGTGTGTGTGTGTGTGTGTGTGTGTGTGTAGTTGGGCATGGAGGCCAGCATAATGAGTGTGGGATGGATTATGTGAGGAGGTTGCCGTGAGAGAAGGGACAGCCCAGAGAAAGGCAGGGCAGTGGCTTTATTTTGTAGGAAGGCTTTTAAGTAGCTGTGTACCTTCTAGCAGAGGTGTACATGCAAGGCCTTTTCCTGAGGGGGACTGTGTAGCGTGTGTGTACGCGAGCGAGAGCTCGCGCACGCACGCACGCGCGCACACACACACACACACACACACACACACACATATTGGCCCTGGAATCTCATCTGTCCCTTGGTACCTTGATCTTGAGGAGGTGTTCAACCTCACTGTGATCCAGGTTCACAGAGTCTTTTTGAAGTCCAAGGGCGGGAACCACTGTCAGTGGTACAGTAGGTGTCTGACACTTGGCAAACCTCAGGCCAGGCCAGCCACAGTGACTCCTAACCATATATGTTTAGGAAAGGGATTTGCACTGCACTTTCTAGCTGCAGTGGCTGCTGGCCATTGCTCCTCACGCCCATGAACCAATCGCATAAGCCTTGGGCAACGTGGGACAGTAACCTTGCCCTTCTGCAAGGGGATAGTTTCTGCTTTCCAGGCCCATAAAATTTCAGAATGAAGATCATGGTGGTCTTTAAGAGTAATAAAGAGCCACACATACCTAGGGGAAATAATCTCTAGGGGTAGGGATGGACTCAGAGGTACAGTGCTCGCCTAGTGTGTTGGCTGGCATCTGAAAGCCAGCGTGGCCAGGAACGGGACGCACTGGCTGGTTTTGTGTGTCCACTTGACACAAGCTGGAGTTGTCACAAAGAAAGGAGCCTCCTTGAGGAAATGCCTCCATGAGATCCAGCTGTAAGGCATTTTCTCAATTAGTGATCAAGGGGGAAAGGCCCAGCCCACTGTGGGTGGTGCCATCCCTGGGCTGGTAGTCTTGGATTCTATAAGAAAGCAAGCTGAGTAAGCCAGGGGAAGCAAGCCAGTAAGCAGCACCCTTCCATAGTCTCTGCATCATCTCCCGTCTCCAAGTTCCTGCCCTATGTGAGTTCCTGTCCTGACTTCCTTTGGTGATGAACAGCAATGTGGAAGTGTAAGCCAAACAAACTCTTTCCTAGGAACCCCAACTTTTTTCTTGGTCCTGATGCTTTGTGCAGGAATACAAACCATGAAAAGACAGAGGGTTTTCCTGGAAAAGGTACAGGAAGTGTCTCCTCTTCTTTGAGTCCAGCTTGTATGCTCCTGAAAGAGGTGCTGGGGGGACTGGCTGCTGTTTCTCCACCTTTCATAGTGGGAAGCTTGGCCTTCCTGGGTTTGTGTTCCAGTCCAAAGGATGTTGTCATGGCCGCATATGGCCAGCAGAGGGCGGTGTCGATCCAGGAGTGCCTTTGCCACACGTCCAACCCAGGGTGTAAATTGCTCAGATTTTCCCCCAACAAATAGATGGTACCCAAGCCACCAGCATGCTCTCATCTGTGTCCACAGCCAGCTCTGTCCTGCCTTTCCAGTGAGGGAAGTTCCTGTGCTTACTCAGGGTGTAGGAGGAGCAGCGACCAGCAGTCTTCTGCTTGCTGGCTCGGAGAGGCGCTCTGGCACAGGCATCTGCTCAGCTGGGCCCTGTGGGGAGCTGACTCCTGGGGGAATGAATTCACTGGCTGTTGTGCGCAGACTCAGGTTACAGCTGCGCGCTACTCTGGACTCGCCATTGGCATACCCAGCCAGGTGGGATTCCCAGAGAGGAGGTTGTGGGGAGGCATATTCTAGGGTTCAGGAACTTTGGGAACCTGTGTCTGTGTCTAGGTGGCCTTATTAGAATCTGGGGTGAAGTACTTTGAGACTTTGGCCTCCAACCCTGTGAGGAGGGGGTTTGGTGAAAATGCAGGGCACAACCTTGATTCATTGTGCTGTCAGGTTTGGGAGGGAGCCAGGGGCATTTTTTTTTTTTTTTCTTCATTCTCCTCTGTTAGGGTTAAAGCACATGATAGTGTTAAAACAGAAAGGTCTGGAGCACTGGGAAAGATAATTGTAAGAGAACTAGTGGGGGGATTAATCTGGTTTTAGTAGGCTTCTACTCCCACAGAGCCCCTCCTCTAGTATCTGGCTCTATTTCTCTTCCATAAACTTCTTGACTTTATGGATAGCTACACTTTAATATACATTCCAATATTTAATTCAGTTCAGTGTTAACAGACTGACACAATTTCTAGACCTTGGAGATATATATATATATATATATATATATATAGAGAGAGAGAGAGAGGGGGGGGGCAGCATCTTGGACCACAGCCGTAGGGCAGGGAAGGACCAATCCTAACCTCAAGGGAGATGGCACTGAAGATACTGGGCAAGGCTGGTTCTCTCTCTGGCATATACCAGCTCAATTGCACTTTTGTGCTTGCTGTAAGTAAATTTTGGCTGCTAGTGTTGTCTGTGTCCTTGTAGAAATTCTTCTCCTTCAGGAGTACAGGAACCAAGAGTGCTGCCACAGTTGGGATCAGAGGGCATTTGGAAGGATGTATTGCTCTATGGCACCTTTAACCCCTGAGCCCACAGGACAGTCCACTGCTTCTGATTCCCATCCCTCCATTCTTTCTGCCAGGGACCCTGGGTATTCTGCTGCATTGTGGTCCAGGAGAGTTAGCAAAGGGAGAGAACTACAAAGAAACACTGTGGATTTAACTCGGTCTAGAGGTGCCTTGTGAGCTTTCTGCTTGAGCCGATTCCAGCCTTCCCATCCCAACCCACTTGCCCATTCTCCATTGTTGAAAGCCTTTAGGTTTCCACCTTCTTTTCTTTCGTTCTTCCTCAAGGGAGTTGACTCTGCTCTCTGCTTCCTGCAGGATGGAGACCACACACACACACACACACACACACATCCATTCACATTGTAGACATATGCATAGCATGTATTTGTGCGCACACATTTCATTACACTAGGGATCTACTAACACCTTGTGGAGCGAAGGATACACAAAACATTTCCCCCTGACTTTGTACTACTCTGCTTCCTTAGGGCCATGGTCCTACACACTGGAGAGCCATGTGGGGACACAGGTGAAGAGACAGAAGCAGCAGGAACTGTCCAGGCTGCTCCACCTTTCTCTTGCTCTGAACATGGTCTAGGCTCTTGACTCCTTTGGGCCTGGAGACGGTAATGCTGCTGTGATGGTAGTTGAGGTGCTAGAAACACTCTAGCTCAGAAAAGCTGGTGCTTACTGCACGCTAGGTACAACCTCTCTCCCGGAATCCCTTTTCTCCAGGGAGAACATGCAAGTGGGCCTCAGTTTATCTCTTGGACAGTGAGACTGTTGGAGAGTCCCTCCACTTAGAGCTGATCCTGACAGTGTGCAGGTAGAGGCTAGAGGAGGGAAAAGCCTCATGCCTTGACTAATATCTCCATTTCCTCTCCTGCTTGGTGGGCCTGGCCAAAACCTTGATGTGAAACTCTGCTCTGTTTCTCCCTCTGAGAGCTGTTTGGTCTCCTGCCTGTCTTCAAATTGAATTTAGCCGACCAGATCTTAGACTCCTCCCATTTCAATCCCAGAAGGTGACTGGCAAGTACCATTTATACAAGTAGTGCCTCTCTTCCCGCAGCATGCTGTCAGAGGGCAGGCACTGTGTACAACAGTGTGTCACGATGCTTGGCTGCTTCTGTACATCCTGGAGAGAGTTTAGGTGGTGACATGCTGTCTCCAGAGTTCTTCTAACCCCTGTGGCTGCCCCAGGCAAGGCAGCTGGGAGGGAGGGCCCTGTCACCGCCACGGCTTGAGCCTTGCCTGGTGACTTTTTGCTCTCTCCTGGGACTCTGTGTACATCTTTGGTTAGCGCCCCACCAACCCCCACTCTGTTTGAACATTCTACTCAGTGTTAAGTCCCAACCTACACTATGTGCCCTCTGTTTGAAGTCTGCTATCTTTCCTCATCACTCCTAGCATTCTAACAAGCTGCAAATTCATCTCTGTACTCCATAGTCCATATATTTAATGTAATTTCTTATGTTTAATTTTCCTCCATTTTTGTGCATGGCCTTGGAAGTCTCTGTGGAGTGATGTCTGGGTCCTGTCATCTCTAAAGGGTATTCAGTAAAGTCTGCATGACTCGGGGCAGCCTGAGCTACCACACTGTAAGGCCAAACAGTTGCCCGTTACATCCCCAGACTCAGGCTAACACTACTCACTGTCTGTATTCCTAATACCTTCTCATGACTTAGCCTTATACCCCACTCAGTGTCTCTGTACTGTGCTTCATTCCCTGAATGCCATTCTGTCCCAGGTGTGACCAAGCTTGCAAGCTCCCCTGACAGGAACTCTGGCAGTGCAAAGTGGTTTTCCCCAGACAGTTACGGTGCCTGTTTGTAGAGTGATTCCTTTGACATTGCTGTTTATAGCCAGGGATGAACCCGACAACCTTCCTTACAAGGGAACAGAAGACTCGGAGCAAACCTGGGTGCAAAGCTTTGGCAGAGACTCCATTTTGGGTTCTCTCTTACCCACACCTGCGCTACTCATCTGTTTACCTGATAATACCCACCATGCATCCTGCTCTCTCTGCCTTCTCTATGGACTTTTTTTTTTTTGTCTTTACACATTATCTTCAATGTCACTTTTCCCATTAAGATATCCCACTCCCCTCCTCCATCCTTTGTGACTGAGAGGAAGAGAGTATAGGTGGACTTCCTGCACATACAACTAGGCTTTCAAAGACTGGGGAATTATCCTTCTGAGAAAGGTTTCTCCCCAGCCACTCCATGCTGGCTACTGGTGACTGACTACTATTTTTTGATTATGAGGCCAACTCTCCTTCTCCTAACCTGAATTTTATCTCAGGTGCTGTCTGGACACCCTGGCTCTCTCCATTGCAGTTGGTCATTTCTGGCCATAAGCAACATCTCGTTATGGAACCTTTGGTTGCATTAATTCAGAGCCCTTGTTTATTGACAACTGTTTAGTCCACACACACAAAACAGCACTTAGACTACAGAAAAAGTGTGTTCAGTTTATTCATAATTTAAGTTTTGATGACAGAGAAAGAATATTAATGAGACATCTTAGCTCTGCACGTCCTAGATATGTGATTAACAGCTAGTTACTAGTTTTCTGAGTCATGAAGAAATATATATCCATGTCTGCAACGAACTGCTGAACTATCGATTTCTCCCCTGCTGATTGTTTAGTGTGATTGAAAGACCAAGGACCAAGAAGCACAGTTCCAGAGACTTCCATGAAGGAGAGGAACGTGAGCATTATACTCACAGCTGACTCTTCAGCTACCTGGCACAAGGAAGGGCTGTGAACAAAAGTGTGAAGGCTTCTGGGAAAGTTGGGAGCACACGCCACACTATGGGGCTATAATGAATGGTGACAGCTAGGACAGGGTGTTAGAGTTTCTTTTCAGGAGATGCTGAGGACAGTTAATGGCAGAGTCTGACTCTAGCTTATACCAACTGGGCATGGCACATATAAGAGAAGCAGCTTAGTTCTCACTTCAGCTGTGTGGGTGCAGCTGTTGCAAGCAATATAGACAAAAGAGCAGATAACTCATTGAAGGGATGATACCAGGAATGGGATGGGGGTCTCTGCTGAGTGGTGTCATGGTGTTCTTAGGAATAAGTGACAGCCAAGACCAATGATGACTGAATGGTGAAACCATGTTATCCTGGACACCTCAGCATTCCGAATCAGGTTAACAGGACATTGTGGCTACCTCTCTCCAATAGGTCCACTTGTCCTGTGTATTCCTGCAGACAGTCTGTGGCACCAAGATGGCAGCCACAGCTCCACACATTGCATCACAGCACCTTAAGGACAAGGGAACCTTCCCTTGGTCCACCTGGATTTTCACTGTCTGTGATAAAGCGTGGTCCTTTTTATCCTCCATAGTCAGCAAAGAGCAAGGAGGAATCAGGTTTCTGTGATGAGCTTAGAGTAGCAGTTGGATACATTTCTGTGCCACGATTCTGATACAAGGAAGGTGAGAGGACTTAGCTACCAGATAGAAGCAGACAGCCTCAGGTGTGAGGCTTGGGGAAGAAACAGCATTTAGACCTGTGGCTGTGGCTACTCTGTGGGGACAGGGATGGCAATATGAATATGTCATGCCCACCTGTGGGAAATGGGGTGGGATCAGGACAGCAGAGAACCCTGACTAGGAGAACAAGGAGCTGGCTCTGGCTCCAGCTGTGGCAGGCATTGATTCGGGACTTGGGCCACTAACTTCTTAAGGTTTTTGAAAAAAATGTCATTTTTAAAGGAATCCTGTGTTGGTTGGGCTATGTCATAGCAGGGTCAATGCTAATGATGATGTTGGTAGGGAGTGACAGTGACTACTGCTGAGCACTGACTGAATGTACAATTATATCCCTCAGCCCCCAGAGTACTTCTGATGTTGTCGCTTTCCACATCTGTATTTCACAGATGGTGCTGCTGAGCTCTGGGGCCTTAGGAATTGGGGTGAAAACATGCAGATGATCAGTGATGGAGATGCTAGCATTGACCGTCTGGCTCCTCATCTGGCATCCCATCACTAAATATACCATCTCTTGGTGGATGGAAAGATTACAAGGACAAACTGGAATAGAACGAGTGTTTCCCAATTCTGGCCTCTGAGCATCTTGCCAGGAACTCTTATGGGCACTGATGTCTCAGTAGTAGGTGAAAGAAAGTCTCTTCTGAGATCTAGTGAGGACAGGGGAGACGCAAGCCAATTTGTAGATAGATGATAGATGACAGATAGATAGATGATAGAATCAGGTGATAAATGAGAGGTGGATGATTTGTGTTAGATGATGCATAAAAAGTCTGTGGTGCTACCTGCTTTGAAATAGTGATGTGGAGGGGCTGGGAGCAGACTTAAAGGTGGTTTGTGCTAACCAAGGGCAATCACCTGAGATCACTACCCAGGACCGACATATTAGAAGTGGGGAGGGTAGGGTTTGAAAAGTTGTCCTCTGATCCTTACACGATCACACAATACGAAAATGTAAACAAACCAAAAAGAGTAAAGTAGAAGCCAGGCACAGTGACAGAACCTGGAAGCTGTGGGAATGACCCTATGCAGTGAGTTCAAGGTCAGTTGGAGCTTCATAGCAAGGCTCTGCCTCTACAAACCAATAGCTGGGAATACAGCTCACTGGTTGAGCACTTGTCTGGTGTACACAAGGCTCTGAATCTCATCCACAATAGTTATAAGTGAGTGATAATGGGAGAGGGTTGCATTTTTAGTGGCATGGTTGGAGTAGAGGGAGACTATAGTCTTGACATATCGGTTAGAGATGTTCCTCGAAGACAAAATGACAAACTAGGATGGAGAGCAGGGTGTGGCTTGAGGAGAGACCTGTGAGCAATGCTATGTTTCTAAGATATACAGAAAAGGCAACAAAGAATTATGTGACCTGCTTTGAGTCTTCCAAGATCAAGTTTCCTCATCTATTAAATAATGATGTTGCCAACACTCAAAGGTATTGGCAAGACCTGATGTGAACTTTTTAAAGGCAGCTTGAAGCAGCAGGGCAGCAATTAATACCAACCCTACCACTAACCACTACTCTAATCCTAACACTAACTGCAGCTCTAACCCCATAAATAGCCCAACTCCAACTCTAATCCCAAACCTAGCCCTAATCCTAACCCCCAAACTAATACTAACTAACCCTAACTCTAATCCTAACCTTAACACTACCACTAACCCTAACCCCAACCCAACCCTAATAATAACATCAACTCTAATCTCAAGCCCAATCTAAACACTGAGCCCAACCCTAATTCTAATCCCAACCTTAACAATACCACTAACCCCTATCCTAAACCCAACCTAACCCTAACCATCTCTGGAGAGGTGATAAGCCTCCTCTCTCCTGACTGGAGAGTGAATTTGCATTTCTTCAGCTAGTAGCCAATAGTAGACTTAGAACTTGATCTCCTGGAATCCTCACCCAGAGTGGTCAAATGAGTGTTAATCTCATTTAGTCAAAATGGAAACTAAAGTTTCAGAACTTGAGGCAGGTGAATACACATAGGAAGCTCTTCAGAGATGCCTCCAGCACAACTGTCAGATTCAGATTCTGTTTTCAAAAAGAAGTATGGTGTATTGGTAGAGGTGGGATATGGTGAGGTCAGGGGTTAGATTTTAAAGGTCAAGGGCCTGTAAGCAGAGATGTACTTGTTTAGACCAATCACTGCTATGGTCACACAAGCAGTTCCTTGGAATAAAACACAGTATTAAAGACTTCAGATTAATACATGATGAAATTTGCATCACAGGCTTGGGGCAGATGCTAGCCATAGCAGAGGGGCTTAGGAAAATGAGGCAAAAGTCATGATATAGCAGTGATGGTGGTAACCACAGAGGAAAGAACACTGAAGTTCAGCTAAGCTTGCAGGGCTTGGCTGTATCTGTGACAGTGGCCATAGAGAGGTAGAATGCAGATAGGTGTGGGGCTTCCAACAGTGAGGAACTGCCATTCCCAAGGCATAGTTGTTAGTAAGCCAGAAGAGTCTGGACATAGTGGTACCTGTCATGTTCACGACCAAACCCCATTGGCTTACACTCTCACACTTCCAAGGATTTCTTACTCTTTTTTTTCCCTCCCAAAATAACAAATGTTCCATTTTGGCTTTGAAAGTGTCAGCGGATTGGGAAACTTTGCACACATCCAATATGTCACTGGCAACTTAACAAAAGCATTTCTGTAGGAGTCATTTAAGGGCGGTCCTCAGCCTTCTTCATGTAAGTCCGTGATGCAGCCACTCATCTGCAAGTGTGTGTGGAAGGAAGTTCTCTAGCCCGTATTCTTTCTCCCTTTGTTCTGTTTCTCAGAGGAAGCAGAGGCCCAGTTTCCCTCTGGTTCCCACTCTTTGACGGCTGTCTCAGCTTTAGTTGCTCTTGGAAAGGTTCGAGGACACTGAGTTTGCATGTTGATAGGAAACAGAATCGAGGCCAGAGTCGAGGGGAAGAGGATGAGGAGGCAGAAACGAGAAACTGAGCCCCCAGTCTCCTGCAGCAGGCCAAGGGCCATGGTAGCTGGTGGCTTTTATCAGCATTATCATGCAATATTCCCAGCCTGCTTTGTCTTTGCTTTGCATTTTATCAATACCACTGGCAGATCCTGCTGTCCCTTTCTGTGGGTTTATTAATATTGCCCTCTGATCTATGGGTAGCTGCCACACTTTATATTCCAGCCCCATCCAGTCTTCTCCAAACTCAGACACCATATTTAATTAGATTTTCTCCCTGGCTCAGGCAAACAGAAATTGAACTACCCGTATATCTCTATTGCTCTGGAGCTCACGTCTGACAGAAGCAGACAGCTCTCTTTCCCTTTCTGGCATGCTCTCCCTCTTCTGCTCTGTCCCCACCTATGACTTGGATATCACAGCACAAGCACAATTCTAAGTTCACTTTTGCCTACAAACTCTGAAATTCTTCCCTTCATCATCCACAGCCATCCAGAAGAGCAGTGGTCCAGAGCTTCGGGCAATGGGAACGTTGTCGATCTTCCTGCAGCTGTTGGGTGGGACCTGTGCGCTGGCAGGGGTTGGGTAGTGATTGTGGGGATGGAGTAGGGGTGGAGGGAGTGGAGGAAGTAGAAGGGATAGGGATTTTCTCCAGTTAGGAGATAGCATAGCCCTATGACGTTATGCCCATGGAGATGGGACAGACTTGCTACCTGAGAGAAAAACATCATGACATTATGACATTCCCATGAGATGGCACTGCAACAGCGACTTGATGCATGTAAGGAAGGCTGGGCTATCTTATTTGCTTGTCCCTGGAAGGGACTCTGAGAAAAGTGTGGATACTTCATTCCTTCTTAGAGTGGGGAACAAAATACCCATGGAAGGAGTTACAGAGACAAAGTTCAGAGCTGAGATGGAAGGAAGGACCATCCAGAGACTGCCCCACCTGAGAATCCATCCCATATACAGCCACCAAACCCAGACACTATTGCATATGCCAAAAAGATTTGCTGACAGGACCCTGATATAGCTCTCTCTTGTGAGGCTATACCAGTGCCTGGCACATACAAAAGTGGATGCTCATAGTCATCTATTGGATGGAACACAGGGCCCCCAATGGAGGAGTTAGAGAAAGAACCCAAGGAGCTAAAGGGGTCTGCAACCATATAGGAGGAACAACAATATGAACTAACCAGTACTCCGCAGAGCTTGTGTCTCTAGTTGCATATGTAGCAGAGGATGGCCTAGTCAGCCATCAATGGGGTGAGAGGCCCTTGGTCTTGCAAAGATTATATGCCCCAGTACAGGGAAATGCCAAGGCCAGGAAGCAGGAGTGGGTGGTTTGGGGAGCAGGGCTGGGGGAGGGTATAGGGGACTTTTGGGATAGCATTTGAAATGTAAATGAAGAAAATATCTAATAAAGAAAATGAAAAAGAGAAAAGAAAAGAAACAACCTCTTCCCTCCAATGAACTCACAGTCTATAGGCAAGACTCAGTTTCCTCGTCTATCAAGTCAGGATAGTGACAGCTGCTCTGTGTGTGTTCCATCTTGTGACCTTTCAGTGAAACCAGGCATGTCGCCATGCTCCTTAATATGTGATGTTCCTTAGATCAGGCACATCCGCTCACAGTAAAATGTTTATTTATTACTCCTAAGTGACATACAGGAGAAGATGATAGAAGAATTCTTATTGATGGTGAGATGATTTTTATTTTCTTTATCCAAGAGGTTCGTTGTAAAGGGCTCCTCTTAGGTGGGCAGGGAGCAGAAGGGACTCAGGAACTCAGTGATGCAATGAAAAATTGAACAGTAACAAAGCAGGGAGGGAAAGATGGAAAGAAAAAGTGGGAATAAAGCAGCAGGCAGGGTGGTATACCCGCAGTCCTTGGTTAATGTTTGAGATCTCGGCATAGCAGTATGTGCAGTTACCATAGTGAATGCTTGTGGTATCAAATGCAAAGCACCTCATAGCATTCCTGGAGGGCACAAGGGTCCACGTGCCACCCCGACTGCTGTGAAGTAGTCTGAAAAAATTCCCTTCTCCCAACATAAAGAGCTACCCCACTCCTGCCCCAGAGCCCACCTCCCAGGCTGTGCCTAGCATGTGGTTTTGAGATTGCGAGGTTAAGCAAAGGACACGCAGAAGGCTGAGGACTGACACAGTGACAGAAGGCACAACACAGGGAGGGCTCTCGGTTGGGCAAGGGGCTATGGAGTCAGACTGATATATGCTGCAGGTCGAGTTGTGTCACCTAGCAATATGACCCCCTGGTATGACATCGCTCTCTCTGAGCCTTATATCTTCATGAGAGGAGAACCTGCAGTGTAGGGTGATAAGACTCAATGGAGTCACGTAGTGGTGACATTAGGAGGATATCTGGCCCACATTGGGCCCTGAAGCACTTCAATGACAGAAGACTCAGTACCCCTCTCAGTACCCCTCAGAGATGAGGTTGGGAGGACAGGTTGAAGTGCCAGCTTGGGTCTGACTTTCAGGGAGTTAGGCTCATGTTATTTGCTTTGTAGCATCATCATTTGGGGAGAAACATGGAGGAGGTGGGTCAGAAAGACATGAAGGCATTGAATCTTTCCAGGTAAACACATAGGCCTTCAGGAATGCCTAGGAGAGAAGCTTCCTACTTCCCCAGGCATCTCTGCTGTGGCGGAGGTGTGGCTGGGGACCACCATTGCTTCGAGCCCTTGAGACCACTCCGCTATGTTTTCAAGGCAGGGCGACTGTGGAAACATATTTCCCTTGATGTGTTCTGTTCAAAGGACCTGACACATGGCAAAGCTGGCTCTAGAAGTGACGTCTAATCTAATTCTTTTTCAGGATTGTTTAACAACACTTCACAGAGGACCTCATGCTAAAGGGTCAATTGAGATTTTTTTTCTCTAGTTAGGCAAAGTAACCTTTGTAGGTCAGAGTGTGTAGTTGAAGCTTATTTCTTGCTTATGTGACAGCCCAATATTCTGATCAGCAGATGGCGTTCCACCCCACGGTGATTCAGGAACTTAGGATCTTTCACCATATGGTTTTGTATATCTGTATGCCTCTACTTTTTCCTGTGGGTGACGGATGGAGAGCTAGGAGCTCCTTTGAAGCCTGGAAAAGGATTCTAACCCTTCTAGCCATGTTCCATGGCTGAGAGCTCATGTGTGTGGTCATATGCTACCAGGGCAGAGAGTGTGGAAAATACATTTGCCTCCCTAGTTCACAAGGCCTATATCTAAGAGTTTACAGTATTGGAAGCCATGCTAATAGCAAACACTGTGTTTATTTTGTGGATCTTACATATGTATTCCAATGATGGTCCAATCGAAAGATCAGGCCCTGTAAGAAATTGACAACAACAATAAAACATAACAATCACACCAATATTCTGTAATAAAGCCTATTGAAAACTTAAAAGTTACTTCCCCTCCTTGGAATTTGCAGTTATTGTTTTTAGGTGTCAATTGATAATGGGCAACTAAAGGGACAGAATGCAAAATTCCAGGTAGGGGATGTACAGTTGTGTGACCTCATTGTGTATCCAGGAAGCAAAGGAAAGCAGCCAGGTACCAGGGTGCTGGTGGGCAGCTGGTAAGCTCTTGGTTAGTGACCACCCATACACTGGGCTCCTCCTTTTCATGCAGACACACACAACCTGCTCTTCAGGGAGTCTCTCCTCTTGAGTCTTTGTGTGGCACCATAAGAACTGGGATGGACATTATCTATCCTCAGGATATAAGAGACTAGTAGGAACAAGATTTACTTCCATTAGAAACAACAGCTTGGGGGGATCCCAGCAGGCGGGTTCCTGGAAGGGATGGCACCATCAGGAACTGTCATGTGAGGATGTGCTGTCTGGAAGGGAGATTCTCTCTGGGCTGGACCCAGCCTCCAATCACAGAATGTCCTGCCCACTCTTTGCCTTACCCTCAGGAACACTCCATCTCTGACATCCTCAATGGTGACATCTGAGGAAGACCTGAGGACCCTGTCTGCTTTCTGTTGGTGAGGGCTTTTCCCTTGCAGGAACTCACCGGTCAGGCAGTAGATTCTTTGGTTCTTCATTCCCTCTGTACTTGGTAGATGTCTGATGTACTTGCTTCATATCAGTTCCAAATGCAAGCTAGCATCAACACCTGAATTCTTTCCCGAGATGGAGTGTGCTTGCCTGCTTTTTTCCCATGCCTCTCTGTCTGGTTAATAGTGGCTACCACGAGACAGACAAAGGTGAGGGAAACATATTGCTTTGATGAAGTTGTCATATCAAAGTTCTAAGAAATGGGGTGGTTTCCACAACAGATACCTGGAGGCCTCAGGCCTTAGTTTTAAGTGTCCATAGGTGGTTCCTCCTGAGATGGGGTGGGTAGAGGAGAGCTGAGTGTTGCCGTTCTCCTGGAGTCTAGATTGGCACCAACATTTGATCTTCCCTGACATCAGCGTTCTATGTAGTGTTTCCATATGGTGCATCCTCTGCTGACCTGTCTCTATGTCCAAACATTTCCCCCTTTACAAAGATACTAGGCACATAGGGTGGGACCAACTCTATTCTCAGAATGACGTCATCTTACCTAACCATACCTGTGAAGTCCCATTCTGAGATACTGAAGGGGAGGCCCTACCTTTCTTTGGATCTTTGTTACAGGTCTAGGTCCCTCTGCTAAGCTGAGGATGGTTGTGGAGGCCTTTGTTCCTCAAAGCCCCCTTTCACTTTTATCTCTACTCCAGACCTTGCATGACCCAAATATCTGAAATCTTTTCAAATTTTCTTCTTAGAAAGGCAATGGATGGCGCGAGGAGGAGAGAAAATTAGCGTATGCTGAGTACCCTCTCTGTGCCAGCCACCATCACAGATCCTGACTCTCTTTTAGCTAAAAGTGTTGAGATTCTGTGAAATAGGGCTCAGCATGCCCAGGAGGGGAGGGGATTTCCCTCCATCAGCCTCTGTGGCATGCACAAGCTTGCTAACCTTTTCAAACCTTTGTTCCCATGTCAGCTTCTGGGTGAACCTTCCTGAACACCCTACTTAAAACCAGACCGCTCCAGCCTTTCTGCTCTCTCCTTCCTATGCACCGCCCACCCCAGCATTTATCTGCACCACCTTAGGGAGGGAGAGATTTTCTGATTTTTTTTCTTCTAAGTTTTGGTTAGTGCAGTGGGACTGCAGCGACCATAGGGATCGTGGCTATTCTGAGTATCATGACACCCAAGACAGTGTGAGGGATATTGAGACATGCCCAGGGAATGCTGGCGACAGGGGTGATTTGGAAGTGTCTGAAGGAAGGCACTTGGGGACTGGATCAGAATCCAAATCAAACAGACTGACCGAGAGGCCCCCATGTCTGGCTCTGGCCAGCACCCCAGTTTTTCAAAATGGGTGTCATGAAGGAATACACTTTTCAATTTTTCAGCTTTCTTATTGGAAAACAGTGACATTAGCAGAGCCGTCTTCTCCCGTGGTTGGGATTGACCAGCAGAGTATGTAATGAAGGGCTTAACGGAGGGCCTGCATGCTGAAGGGTCCAGTGGACACTGCTTTTATCAGAGGTTGTTAATAACACTAATTAACACATTAACTAGCACCGGAGAAACACTCACTGAGCATTTTTATGTCTTTCCACTGCTGATATGTTTTGAATCAGACCTTTAATTTGAATTAGCCTGCTTTTGAGGTGAGGCTGTGTACTCTAAGAAGTACAGAGCTAACAGTTCTGAAGAGTCATGGTGTCAGCACCTGCTTGGTTTCAGTGGGGACCTTATGTTGATGGCGTCATAATTGGGATGAGTGTGCGGAAGAGACACAGAGCCTCAGAGACCGTGATAGCCCAAACTTGCTCTCAACAGACCCACTTCCCTTTGTAAGATCAATGCCAAAACCTTGTGGGGTTGCTGCCCATAGTGGCTTAATCACCTTCTGCTTGGCGCTGCCCATTTTAGGTCCTACCATCTCCTGATTTCACTGAGCTGAGAATCAAGCTTCTAGCACTGTAATAACCTTTATGGGGCCGCTGTAATAAATAATAAACCATATTTCCATCTTAAAAGTCAAGAGCTATACCTCTGTAGGCATATTCCTCTTTGACTTCTAGGTGTCTTGTGTATACAAGAAACTCAGCTGCGAGCACACTAGACTGGTAACAGGACACCTAGTTTGCAAATCCAGCTTGCTCCTCTCCCAGCTGGGTCCCCTCAGATGGGTGATGGTCTTGGTCTGGCCATCTATATTGAAGTGGATAATTGAATTTATTTCTTGGCATGATATTTGAAAGTCTACAGTTAGAGCCACCAAAGAGTTGAGATAGAGATGAAACTGAAGAGTGCTCTGAGGAGCAAATATCCATTTTTGATTTCCAGTTAGACAGAGAGACTGACAGGTGTAAAATGGTGTAATCTCTAAGTTTTCCTGGTACTGCTCTTTATAGTACTACCCAGTGCATGGAGCCCCTAGGCTTTCCTACCTCTGTCCTACACCTATTTGTCCATGCTGAATTTTCCTTTGACCCTGGGAAAGTCTTTCTATGACCCACTTCTGGCCAGGACACTTAGCTTTGGCTTCCTGACTTAAATGTGTGTGGGGTTGTCGATATGCTCAGTGGTTAAAACAGTTTCTGCTCTTGTAGAGGACCCAGGATTGGTCCCCAGCACCTACATC
The DNA here is from genome assembly GCF_000001635.26 of Mus musculus. Lineage (NCBI taxonomy): Eukaryota > Metazoa > Chordata > Mammalia > Rodentia > Muridae > Mus > Mus musculus. The sequence goes on from NC_000075.6 coordinate 27,428,355, forward strand.
AGGCTGTACACAACTGCCTGCATCTTCTGATCCAGGGGATGGGATGACCTCATCTGGACTCCCTAAGTACCTCCTGCACTTAGACACACACACACACACACACACACACACACACACACACACATACACACACACACTACCCACCTAAATTTGACTTCAATAAACAGTGAAATTTTCTCTCCTTTGGAACCTGGCAGGAGGCAGATTTGGTGGAGCTGGAGTGTTCTGGCTCAGACAGGGCAGTGAGGGAATCCAGATGTGTGGAGTCCAGTTACTCCTTCTGTTTTGTCTTCTTGTCCCTTCCTTATGCAAAAGCTTAGTGAGGGCCAGCAAAGATGGGGCCAGACAATTACACTGAGTGTGGGTTTTATTAATGAGGGGAGAAGACAGCATAGGAGACTGTAATGATATCATGGTGTGTCTAATCTAATTATGCTAATCAATTTCTACGGCTCATCAGAGGGACTTCTGGGTGGGCTATGTCAGGATTTCCCGAGAGCATCTGGAAGGGCTATTCCAGGATCCAGGAGACGAAAAGGAGAGCATTTTTAGAGCATCCAGATCTCTGAGACGTCTCTAGGCCTCCACCTGTCCCAAGTAATGCCATGTCTGGGAAAGCAAGGGCCTGGGAATTGGAAAAAACCTCAAAGAAAGCAGACCTGGCAGAAGCTGGGTAGGGAAAGCAGGGACTTGTCCGAGAGTATGGGACGCGCAACAGTGGAAGCTCCTGAGTGGCTTGGATGGCTGGTAGGAACTACAGCTGGGTGGCCATGTGGAGCCCTGTGAATACAGGACCCTGAGGTTGAGCTCAGACCAGCTTCAGCTAGGTTTACGTCTGTGGTACCCGAGGCTAACCTTGTTTCTGCTGTAGCTGAGGCTACCCTTGGGAGGCTCGTGTTTGCCCTGTATGGAGCAGAGTATGGGAACCCATTCCCTGCTATTTGCTGCCTTACCGGTAAGCTAGGTAGACCCTCCCTTAGGGCAGGTGGCCTGTGTGGACCCAGGGGTAAAGAGACTGGCGGTGTGGACAGAGGTCAGGCACAGCTTTCCTTGGAGATTTTAGACTCTAATCTGAAGAACGTGGAAATTATTTCTACCAGAGTACAGGGTGCTGTGAACTATAGAGATAGTAGACATCACAAAAAGAGATGAGAGCAGTTACAGGATACCTCATTTTCTACTGCTGCTGTTTCAAACACTCATGAACTTATTGGCTTAAAACAGTCATTATGGGGCCAGAGAGAGGATTGAGTGGTTAAGAGCATGCTGTTTCTCCAGATCAGTTTTTAGCACCCATATCAGGACTCAACAGTGGCCTGTGATTCCGGCTCCGGAGAACCTGACACCCTCTTCTGACTTCTACAGGAACCAGTATACCTGTTCATAGACATGGACACAGACATGGACACAGGTATGTACACACACACAAAGAAACACATACACAGACACAGAGACACACAGACATAGGCAGAGAGGCACAAGGCATATAGAGACAACACAGAGATGACACAGAGACACAGACAGACAGTCAGATGCAGATAAACACACACACACACACACACACACACACACACACACACACACACACTCCAACCACTCCTATATCTATCATTGTGTTATGATGTTGGTTAACAGCCCAACAGAGCCACAATCAAGGAGTCTAAAGGCTTTATTCCCTCTGGTTTCAGTTTAACCTTTCCTTCAGTTTCTCCCTGGTCCCCTTTCACACCTTCAGAGCTACCATCACCAGCCGATTTTTTTTAGTCTCCTTTTCACTGTCACCAAAAAAGTTATCTCTGCTTCCAGTGTCATGTTTTTGGGTGTGGCTGTCCTGGAAAATCTGGGTTAATCTCTCGTACTTGCAACTGTAAAGTTTCTTTTACCAAGAAAAATGACCTATCTTTAGAATATCAAGTTGGGGTCATGGAGGACACTTTATCCTACCATAGCCTTGGCAGAACTATGTGAGCTGTTGGAAGGCCTGTATCCACAGAATGGGGACTCTAGAGGATCTGGTCAAGGCACTTCCCAGGTATAGCCTGGCAATGCTATGCTGAGCATCCTCCCTCACTGTGAAGGAGGCTGGTCATATTATTCCCATTTCTTCTTCCGAGGGGCCCAGCTAATCACATACGCTCCTTTTATACAGTAGTTTCTCCTTATCCATTAAGAATGTGTTGTAAGACCTTCACTGTAATCCCCTAAACGGTGGATCTTATATACATTATACTTATTTTACCCTCCCACACCTATTATAAAGTTAGGAATATTAAGACTAATAGAACAATGACTGAATCTGTGAGAATATGGTTTTTCTTTTTAAAATTATCTTACTATACTGTAGTCATCCTACTTCTTAGGAGATGACACAATGGCTTCAGATGAGATGGGAAGAACGGTTTGGGTGTTGAAAGGTTGTTTCGGATAGCCCTGGAGCTAATTGTATTTAATGTTAATTCTGTTCTCCAGTAAGGGGCTGTGAACAAGGAGTGAATCAGCACTCAGGTGATTTCCTGTAAACCTACTTCCCACCTTAATTTATAAATAAAGGCTGGAGCCGGTGATTGGGCCGAGAAAGAGGGGAAGGTGGAGCTGAATGTTCTGGGAGAGAAAGAGAGAGAGAGAGGATGATGGAGGAGGAGGAAGAAGAAGGAAAGAGGAGCAGAAGCACCTGGCCTGGAGAAACTGCAAGTTATAAGGGTTTCTTGTATGGAGAAGATGGTAGTGCAGTGGTGGATCTGCCCAATCTAGGCGCACAGCATGCATTCATATTAATTGAGTTGTGTTTTCATTGCCCGGGCTTATTTGGGCTGGAGATTTACAACAACACAAGGTAGCCTTAGTCTTTTGTGTGGGGACTTGAACACTAAGTAGCCTCATGGTACCATGCTGGCGCTCCCGAAAACCACAAAACAAACAGTTGATGAAGCTTGAATACACTTGAATACACTGGATAAGGGTGTTTTTCTCTCCCTCCCTCCCTCCCTCCCTCCCTCCCTCCCTCCCTCCCTCCCTCCCTCCCCTCCCCCCTTCCTTCCCATTCTCTTATTGATTGATTTTTTTTTTTTTTTTTTTTGAGGCAGGGTTTCTCTATGCATCCCTGGATGTCTGAGAACCTTTTCTGTAGACTAGGCTGGCCTTGACGCTACAGGGATCCGCCTGTCTCTACCGCTCAAGCACTAGAATTAAAGATATATACCTCTGCCATCTTGTGGGGGCGTTCTTTTTTTTCTTATCTAGAATTCAGCAAGATGGTGTGAAATTTAAAGCCAAGCACAGTTTACAACCTAAGAATTGTTTCTAGAATTTTCAGTGTGCGATTTCAGGTCACAGTTGTCCACAGGTAACTTCTGAAAGTAAAGCCACTGTAGCTGGTCAAGGTCACATGACTTAGTTGAAGAGACGGGAATGTAGGTTGAGACCAGGCAGCTACTTCCAGGTCAGGTCTCTAGTCAGCTCCAGGATGCTTTGTAATCTCAAGATTTCTAGGATCCTGGGGAGGCAGATGAGTCCTGATAATGGCCAATCAATGAGACAGAGGGAGCTTGTGTTGTACAATGCTCTTTGGCAGGGACTACAAGGTGAATGAATGGGAAGTAAAATTGTAGATGAATCTGTTGAAGGGTGAGATTGTGGTAGATGCTAGGCTACTTTGAGAAGTCTAAAAGTGTCCTTAAAAGGGTACCACCATAACATGATCGCCTAGATCATGAGTGGGGGAGGGTATGGGGGACTTTTGCGATAGCACTGGAAATGTAAATGAAGAAAATACCTAATTAAAAAAAAGAATTCAAATAGGGCATAGCAGAGATGTCTGTTCCTTGCTCTTTGATATTAAAAGGTTGAGGCTGGGGCTGGAAGCTCAGAGCCTCATCCATTCAGCTACCTGCTATCTATTCTGGTTGGTTGATAGAAACTTCAGGACCTTTCTGAATAAATGTCTCTGGTCTCCCCGAGTGGCTTTCCCTGAGTTTCCCTTCATCATGGAGCCTGTATGATCAGGGAAGTTATAGCAAAGGCCTTTATGGTTTAGCCTCAGCAGTTATACATGTTACTTCTACCTCGTGTCATGCATTACACAGGGCCACTAAGAGTAACCCACGAGGAGAGGGAGTGCAATAGAACTTTATTCCATCAAGGTATTAGAGAGACACTCAAGACTGGTAAGATTACTATCTTCACTCTCCCTTTGAAGAATATACATTCTTCCCCAGACAGGCTGGAAAAACTGGCTGCTTTCTCAACAGTAAGATATAACAGAGGAGGTTTTGCAAAGCAGAGATTGCTAAAACTTTCTAGTTAGGCAAAATAACTTTACCTTCCAGTGAAGGTTAGATTGGTTGTGGCTGCTCTGATGACCTTTTTGTTCCAAATAGCCTTAGACAGCTATGGAAAATGACAGCTCCCCTCCACTCCCCTCCCTCTTTCCCTCCCCCCCTCTCTCCCTCCCCGCCTCTGTGTGTGTGTGTATATATATGCATTATATAATATGTAATCTATTAATCTATCTATCTATCTATCTATCTATCTATCTATCTATCTATCTATCTATCTATCTATCTATCATCTGTCTGCCTGCCTGCCTGCCTTTCTTTTTTGCTGTTTTATGTTGAGTAAAGGACCAGGGCTGTGTTTATTTCACACATGAATCTTCTTGGAAGCAAATGGACTAGAAGCAACTATTTTTTTTTGAGGTCAGAGGGTCCTGAAGAGAACACTAAAGCTCTACAGGACAGGGGAGCCACCTTGGTGGAAAGAGCCATAGTCTTGAATGATTGCCCTGGCTCTGATCCCCCCTCCACTGCTAGAGAGAAGGAGAGAGAGAGTGAGCAGGACATAAGCTTTGCAGGTTTTCATAAACAGCCTTTAGTTTCCCCCTTGACAAACACAGGCTGCTTTCCTGACATAGTCTTTGAAGAAACAGGAAATAATATCTATAAGTCAGTCAATTTCCCTAATAGACTGGCCCACCAATCGCTGCCTCCCTCTCCCCTGTCAGCTGTGCAGATTGCTTCAGTGGTGCAGAGATGTCACATACAGAGTGGTCTGATTGCCTGCTGTGGGCATTTGGGTATCATGCATTCGGAATGAGAGGAGGCAGGTGGAGTGGGTGAGGTGGGTGGGTGGCTGGCTGGCTGTCATCCACAGAGGCATCGTACACTGAGCCCAGAGCGTGCCACGGTTAGGAAGGTTCCCAGGTGTTAGCCCCTCATATCCAAGCTGCCTTTTCCTGATTTAAGCAGCGAATCCCCAGGACCATGCCTAGCTCTGAGGGATTTCATTTATCATAAACAGCAGTCGATCAAGACAGAAGCAGTGTGGAAAAGTGTTCATGCATTTTGGGTGGAAATAGCAGGTTTCAAAGTGGATTGTACAGTATGATCTTGAATTTGTGACAATAATTATTCTGTATACACATAAGGGATAGAGCATAGAAATCAACATACAAATAATGAAGATCACGGGGAGTGGGGGAAAAGCATAAAGTTTAAGTTTTCATTTGCTTTTACCACTTATATTTTTTCTCCTGAGGGTATATATTGCCTTAGAAATAAGGAGAAAAAAAAAACGTTTTAAATATGTAATATACCTGAACATGAAACTGAAAAGTATAAAACAAATTAGAAAATTACTTAAGAGTATACATGACAGGTTTTTCGTTGGCTGGGTTTCTCTTGGGTTTCCCCCCTTTCTCTGAGGTATCCTTGGTCATTTGGAAGATTCTAGATGTTTTGTATCTTACCTTGGCCAAAGGCCTCATGGTATGACATGTCCTCTGTGTGTTCTGGTACAGTTCTTCCTCAGGCTTTTTGGAGGAAAGACCTGGGCCTTATGTCAGGATCTCCCCCAGAGTCCATCAACCTGATTTCCTGGTTACTTACTGTGACCATCGCCTTGGAAGACCCAGTTGATCCTTTGAGCCTTTGCTTTTACCTTCTCTCAACAGTCCTGTTCCTAGGCTCTTTCTCACTCACCACCTGCTCTTTTATTGAAGCAGAGTATGGAAAAACCCCTGACTGTTCTGGAACTCACCACACCAGGCTGGCCTCAAACTATTCTGCTCTATCTTTGCCTCCTGAGTTCTGGGATAAAGACAAGCACTTCCGCACACCGTCCCCCATTCCTCTCTTCTATACCATTGACACTAGATCCTGGAGCTTACACCCTGGTCTAACTTGCCCTTCAGAAGACAATCTGGCCAACTTTTAAGGCTGACTCAGAGCCTGTGGTAATTTTGAGCTCTTAGTTTTCGCTCAGATTCTGTGCTGTCTAGCCTGGCCATATCTTCTTCAATGTGGGTTCTAACTTGTCTGTGCTCCCTTCAGTCTGCTGAGTGTCCTCCTTAGGGTCTTGAGCTCTCAGGATCACCCTGCAGCAGCAGCAAAGCTTCTGAACGAACCTGAACAACAACAGCAAGGTAAAAGTCCCCAGGAACAGTACTTGATCTCCTGTCTGGCATCCTGGGGCCCCAGATGGTCCCCTTTCCTGAAAGGACATAAGCAGTCCCACTACATTAGTAGATTTAGATGCAGGCCAAGATGGAATTGTCCCAGCTCTGTGCAGGGTGCTGCAGGGTGCGAAGTCCTATTTTGAAAGTGCTGGTGAAATGCTCCTGTGTTTTAGCTGCTGCCCTCTTCCTGCCATGTAGTGATGTGCTCTCTCCTCCAGGAAGGGCCGCCGGCACAAGCAACTGCAGTTTATTGGAAATCTGGAGGGACTCTCAACAGAGTCACCCCGTGTTCCTGGAGAAACAAGGGTCCTCTCCTGAGAACCTTAGTCTCATTGATAAAAGCATGTAAGAGCACACTCAAAGGGAAGCCTAGGAACACATTAGATTTTAAAAGCAAACTTCCAGGGCAGGCAAGCTGTAAATCTTGGCAGCTGCCCGAAGGATGAAGATGAAGCAAAGAAAGAAACAGTCACATTGTCCTAGCTAAGCCAACATGGAGGTCAGCCACATGGCTGGGGGTGGGGGTGGGGGTGGGGTGGAGCTTTTGAGAAAGAATGAAGCACCAAGAGTTAGAAGAGCATACTTAGGAAAGATGGGGCTGTGGGGGGAAGGAACACTAACATTTCTTCTTTTGAGTAATTCAGGAAAGAGGGCTGAATTACAAAGCTGCATGCCTGTTGTACCCCTGTAAGCTACTGTGCAATGGATGGGATTCTGGGAAGGAAAAATACATTATCTCAGTAAAGGGCAACCACTACTCCTACCTCATTAGCATGGCTTAAGGTGAACTTGCCTTCCTTGGCCCCCCCAAACCCCCCATCCTGCTTTTCTGAGGGCTGGTCCCTTAGCCTTATCATCAACCTGCCCAACTGGAATGCTAGGTCTCTACTTAGGCTAGAGATTTTATCCTGTCGACCAGAGGGGAAGAGTTTTCTCTTAATGGGCCCCTCATGCTTCTGTGACATTTGGTCTAGAGGGGAGAGGGGCCCAGGCCACTGAAGCATCATTTGATCTGACCCTGCATGGACCCCGACCAAGGGAAAGGTCTCAGTATGCCAGAACGAGCAGGGTACCTTGTGAGTACCTGACCCCTGCTCACAGGCCTTCCTATATATCCTGAGCTGACTGTCTTGATAGAGAGGTAAAGGTGTCCTTTCAGTCTTTTGGGGGGAACCAGGAAGGATTTAATTAGGAGATCAGAAGTTACAGCTGTGTGGGTGTCTGCAGTTCACTGGGACCGAAGCACAGTTCAGAAATGACTTCGTTGCTTTAAATGATATCTCTGTTTACACACGAGACAGTTTGTATAATTCATGAGGATTTTGTATCATTTACCAGCGGGGGGAATCAGCAAACATGGTTTCCACGTTCTGTTCTTGTAACTCTGTGGCTTCCAGTGTTATACTTCCCCACCTGCTCGCTCGCTCCCCTGCTCCCCATCTGCCCACAAGGACCCTGATAAACACAGCAGGTCACACAGGTGACACGTGCAGTTCATAAGCAACAATTTCTGGCCTCACGAGCCTGAGGAGTCCATGTTGCTCCTCCCATGCTCCATCTTCCTCCTGCCCCAGGGAAGAGAGGAGCAAAGTTGGGGGTTTCCTCTTCAGTCACACATCTGTGCCGCCTAGAGTGAAATGAACAAGCCGTTGGCTCCAAGGCCCATGCTTTAATTCTCCAAAAACAAGAGTGAAGGGGGGTAGGGACAGAAAACAAAACAAAACAAGAAAACCAAAACCAAAACCAAAACCCCAAACCAAAACTGAATTTCACACCATGAAATTTGTTGCTTGCAGGAGAGAGCTGGCTTTCTAACCCTTTTGCCTCTTGGCCCTTCAGACTGTGGCAGTGGCCACCCGAGGAGAGAGGCACCCCATGGGTGTTTCCTAATGTTGTATTTTGATACAACAGGATTTGGTGGGGGCTTTGCTAGGAAAATTCTGGGTTTGTGTGTCACAGTGGCAATGGGACCATTTATCATGTGTGTCAGGTGGGGGTACATGTTTAACCATCAGTACGATTAGGCTAGCAGTTTGAATTAATAAGGAGCTAAAAGTCACCACCATGCACATGTGGGTGAGCTTGCATGTACACACACACACACACACACACACACACACACACACACACACACATGCACGCACGCGCGCGCACGCCAGAAATCAACAAGTAGCTGCTGCATAGACTTCACAGTCACCATTCATCCTTACATTCATTCTTCTGTCTCCTGTCTTCTGCTTGCTTCCCTGTCACAAATGCTTCTGATCCTCCTATTGCTGGGAGAGATGCAATTATACACAGGGCTATTGTATTCTCAGTGCATACGGGCCCATATGCTGAAGGCTTTCTTCTCTTTAAGAATCCTTTGAAATTTCATTGTCTCATCCGAGGACCAGATCAATGACTGCTGCTCAATTAGGTTTCTATGGGTAGAAGACAGGGAAAGAACTCCCATCCCTGTATCCAGTTGCAAACATCATTTATTAACCCGAGGAGCAAGGGGGGGATTTAGGGCTTTCCTAGCCAAACAGGGAGAGGTTGAATGTTTTCAGTCTTTAGAGGCCCAGGAACAGGGCTCACAGGCCGGCACCGCACCATCACTTCCTTGCTGTGTAAAGTTGCATTTTCGCCAAAAGCCCTTCTCAGTGCAGGCAGAAGCCTCTGTTAAAAGCAAGCCTGGCATGGCAGCTGTCCCAGGCCTGGCTCCGTTCAGGCTCTCCCCACCCTCCCCCACTTTCTGGAGGTGACTTCTGTGGGCAGGGCCTCAACAGAGTCATCAGGTCCCCCTCATTCCTGGGCTCCACTGTATGAGATGGTCTCAGCTGGAGGCAGCAAATGTAGGGGAGAAAGGGCTGATTGAGTTGGGTTTGGGACCCCTCCAAGTCCTGCAAGGCTTGCAAATGTTTAGGGAGAGATTTCCATATCACTCTAAAGTTGCTTGTCTTTCTCCCAAAGGCAAAGGCTGCTGCCAAGACTGGAGGACTTGGAGGTAGAAACTGCCCTAAAGATAGGGAAGCGAGCAGGATCCATTTCTGGTGTGTGTGTGTGTGTGTGTGTGTGTGCGTGCGTGTGTGTGTCTATACATGCACACATGGTGGTGGGTTTTAGCTCCTTGTTAATTCTCTGTAATAGAGCTCACAGTGCTAAGGAAGCCTAGGACTTCACTGGGCATTTGGCCAGCTCAGCAGAGGCAGTGTGATGTCTGGGAAGGGAATTTTTAGAAGCAAATGGAACGTTGGAATGGGGATCCTGGGCACAATGGAATGGCTTGCAGTGCAGAACGGCCATGTGTTATAGTTAGTGACCCTCAGTGAAGCTACTGCCGAGCAGATGAACCCGGAGGAGGCAGTGGCATGTACTTGCAGTTGGTAGTTTCTGGATCCCCACTGACAGATGAGAGGTCACTTACAGACTCTTATGTGGCCAGGATGGAGATAGTAATTTCTTCAAATTGTCTGACCAGTGATTCTCCTGGAGAAGGATGAATCACAGCTGGGGTAAGCTGAGCTGAGCAAGAACGAGAAGTGAAAGTTTGGGAAAGCCCGTCTTTCCGTCTTCCCAATTGTAAGGCATTGAGTTTCCACAAAGCTAGGTCAGTGATTTCATCCATCCATCCATCCATCCATCCATTCATTCCTTTGGCAGGTTAGCAGCTATTTCTTATGTGCCATGTACTGTGACACACTGAGAAAGAGGGCAGAAGATTCTCTGCAAATGTTGCAACTTGTAGTTTGCAGTAATTCCAATGGTCTCTCACCCTTAATCTAATGAATCTATGGTGAATTGTGTGGCCTAATGAGAGAGCTGTGTAGGTCCAGGGCTCCACCCTTCCAAATGTATTAGTGTTGACTATAAAAGGGACTTAAAGATAAGAGTTTGATCTCTCACTCCAGCGTTCACGTTCCCTTCTGCCTTCTGTCATGGAATGATATAGCAGCAAAGCCACAAAATGTGGCTTTTGATGTTAACTTCCCAGCCTCCAGGATTATAATCTATGACTCAGGTCATCAGGCAAGTACCTTTACTGGCTGAGCTCTCCCTCTTTGTGACCTGCTTACCATTTGTTTCCATCTCTGAGAATGCAAGGTACCTTTCTCTGGTACCCTGGTACCTTTCTCTCCAGTCCATGATATCACCCTGGCACACCATGGGGATGTATTAGATGCTCACTGAGAGAATGAGAGTCAGATGAGTAATTTTCAATGATTCCCTTGCGTAAGTTGTGAGGCATTTCATAGAAATCCAGGAGACAAAAGAAGGTGGGGATTAATTGAGGAGAGGTGGCCATGGCCAATGGGCAAGAGTGAACAAGAAGCACTGGTGGGCAGGAGCTGAGTAGTGTGGTTGGTTAGGAGAGAGGACAGGGAAGGTTACATGGGGGTTTCTGGCTATGGGAGAAATAGTGTTATGTGGTAAGTAGCGGTTCAGGGGAGGGCTCTCTGCATGGATTAGGGGTGGAGAGAATGAATTCATCATGGGTCCTGATGACCTATCACTGGTCAGTTTTGGTGTTACTTGGATTTCTTGCTTCTTAAATAGAAGCTGCCTCCCCAGGAGACTCTGGCCTCCCTGCCCCGTCTGCTTCTCTATCAGTACTGCTCTTCCATCTGGTTCTGCTGATGCGCTGAGTTTCTTGTCCATGCCGGGCATCAGATGTGAGGAATATTAATTCGGCCTTTGAGATGCTCCCTGCAGAAACAGTGTCACCAGACACCACCACCAGAATGCTTCTGCCTCTTGCCCGATCTATACTTGTGCATGAGCAGGCTTGCAACCATTCTGGTCTCCTGCACTTTCCTCCCTGCCTAGGTTGCCTAGGTTGATGGACAGGTGCTGAGCTCACATCCTGACCCTGATTACATCACTCCTTTTCACTTGGCTAAAACTGATGAGACAGAGCAGCCCTTTGATGTAGATCTGTACAAGATGCAGATCTTGTAGATGACCACAAAACCTGGGGCTTACATGTGGTCAGTCAGAAATGTGGATGAAGAGACAGGTGAGGACAGCACAGTCCTGAGCTGACGAACCTGGTAGACTTCTGGAGAGCCATGAGAACGCAGTGAGTAGAGGACCTGTAGATATGCAGAACATGGAGAAGAGATCATAGGAGGGAGGCACTGTGTGCTGAGCAGTGAGAGGCCAGACTTTATCCTCCACAGGGTCGGTAGGGTCTTATTTTCTTCCTCCTTATGTGTTAACTGCTGCTGTGAGGGAAAAGGACTCAACCTCTTCTTCCCATAAGAGGAAGTTGTACAGGAGTCTCCCACTCTTCATTTCTCCTTATTCATTTTTAATTTCAAATGCCTAAATAATAATCTTAGGTGCAGAGCTATTCCTTGGAGCTCTGTCAGCCTACCAGACGCCACACCCTTAAAGAAAACTGACTCCTCCTCTCCGTGGATTTTGTCTGCGTTGAGCTTGTGCAGGTCTTGCACATGCCATCACAACTGGTGTGGGTTCGTTTGTACAGCTGCCCTTTTGTTTCTGGGAACAATTCTCTCATTGTAGTCCTTTGCCACCTCTGACAGCAGATGACTGTTGTAATCTACCCATCTGCCTCTTATAATCTACCCAACTGTCTTCTGAGATAAGTCCTGAGCCTCTGGAGGAGGGGGAGTGATATATATGTACCATTAGGGTTGAGAATTTTAGCATTTTTAAAATACGCCTATTGACATTATAAAACATTGTTTTGCTTGCGTTAAGCTTTATGTAATTGGTTTCACTGTGTGAAAGCTTCCACAGTATTTTTTTTTCATTCAATATTGTGTATTTTAGATTTGCCCAGGTTATCGACTAGATGTCTAACTTTTCATTTCTATTGCCGGAGAGTAGTCTTGCATGAATATATCACAATTTACCCATTCTTCTGTTGATGGTCTTTCAGATTGTTTACCCATGTTTTTGTTTTTCTCAGTGACACAAAGTGTTTCTGCAAATATCCTCTAACATGCCTCCTAGTACATCCAGAGAACTTCTCTAGGGGACATGCTTACAAACATGCTGTTGTCAGGTCTTAAGAGTATACATGTTGCCAGGCATGGTGGTACACATCTTGGATCCCAGCACTAGGGAGGCAGAGGCAGGAGAATCTCTATGTGTTTGAGGTCAGTGTGGTCTACCTAATGAGTTATGGGCCAGGTAGTACTATATAGAGAGATCCTGTCTCAACAAAATAACCAACCAACCTACCAACCAACCAAGACTGTGAGTGTCTTTTAACATAACCAGATTCAGTTGAATTGTTGCCAAAGTGACCCTTCTTTTGTTTGGCTGTGAGAACTTATTATTCATATGCTCATCAATGTTTGATATTACCACGCTTTCAGATGTTTGCCAGCACGTGGATGTGAAATGACAGATTCCAGGTGTACATGCATGTTGTTAGTAACTGTAGTGATGGTGCCTATAATTTCATATGTGCACTGGCTCTTTCAGCCTCCCCCACCCCCACCCATGAGCTGTATATTATACTGCAGTTGACCGTTTTCAGAAGTTCTTCCCTTATGCTCATGGAGTGGTACTTTTCTGTTTATTATTTTTACTTTACTAATTTTTAAAATTTATGTGTATGTATAACTCTGTGTGGGTATGTGTATGTGAGGGCAGGTGTTCTTGGGGACCAGAAGGTATCAGATTCCATGAAGTTAGAGATATAAAAGGTTGTGAGCTGCCTCATGTGTACGATGGGAACCAAATCTGTAAGAGCAGTATATGTTCCAGTGTTAGACTGTCTCTCCAGCCCCAGAATTATACTTTTCATTTATCCTGGATATAAACTTTGCTGAGTATAGGTTTTGCATAATCATTTTGAAGTTCATAGGTTTTCAGTTTTAAGCTAGTAAAGTCCAGAAACTTCTTTAAGGCACAATTTTGTTATCTTTTTAGAAATCCATCCTAGGGCTAAGAATGTAGCTCAGTAATATGGTATATGTGTAGCATGTACAAGACGCTGGATTTGATTCCAAGTAGCAGCTAAAACAACAAACAAACAAAAAACAAAAACAAAAACAAAACAAACCAATCAACCAACCAAAACCCATCTTAAAAATGGGTTTTTCCACTCTGAGTGATACAATCCCAAGTCTTCTTGTGGAGGTTCTTAGACTGGCTTTGCATGGGTTTTACGATCATATGAGATGGTGTGTCCTGAGGAATGTGGCAATCTCTGGCTGCCAGAGGACTAGCCCTGTGGCATCTCCCTGCCACGTGCTAGGGTTGTTCCATATTGACATTTCTATCTCTCAACTCTCTCTTGTCTTGTCTGTTCCCGCAGCAGTGTTGCCTTACGTCAGCCTAGCTTTGTAATGTCATCATACTTGATATAGAAATTACTTCCATTCTGTCATGCTTCAAAAATTTTGAACCGTCTTTGGTCTTTTGATTTTCTCTCTATATTTTAGAGTCAGCTTGTCATGGTTCTTAGAGATCCGTTCCTGATTTTAATTAGAATTACACAGAATATATAGATTAATTTGAGGAGAACTGACAGTTTTATGATATTACCTTCCCACCTTTGGAGCCAACATATCTCTTTATTTATGTATTCTTTAATATCTTTCAATAAAATTTTATTATTTCCTTCAGAAATGCAATATGTATCATTTGTTATTGTTTGATACATTCTTAGCATCTTCTATCTTTTGTTGTCTTTAAAATATTTTAAACTATCTTTGTTGGTAGGTACTAACACAATTGATTTTTATAAATGCATTATGTCTGTGGTGAGCCTGCTACATTTGTTACTGGTTCTAATTCTCCACTTTCTCTTTATTAGTTTTGTTCTGTTTTTATTATTTTCTTTGGAAAAATCCTAGTATTAGCTTGCTGTGTTTCTGACCTTGATAAATAGGTATTCCTCAATTTTTATTTCTAGAAAATCATCTTATATGTTTGCTTCTATAGCTTCAACTATATCACATAAATTTTAATACTTTATATTTTTGTTCTACTCTATTTTATCATCACAAATTTACTATTCATAAAGGGCCATGTAAGAATGCACTGAATTTTTTAACACACATATTTCTTAAATTATCTTCTTTTTTTAAAAAAGCTCTAGCTTTCATATAATTGTGATTTTCTGGGTTATTTGTTCTGTTTGTTGATGCTTTCAGATATCTGTGTTGTCCTTTGTGAAAGCTCAAGATTAAGTTCATGTGTTCTGTGTATGTGTGTTGTTCATTGGTACAACATTTTATATTAGTGCCTGTTTGATTAAACTTGCTTATTTTGTTCTTTGGGATGTTAGTATCCTTATTTTGTTAAAAAGAGTTTCATTTAGGTATAAGTGATATACACAAGGCCTATGTACATGTTCAACATATACAATTAAATATTTTGATTATATAATGCATCTGTGCAGCGTGTAGTTCCTACAATCCTGGTTTAAGCTCCGGGTGGACCACACTACCAGCCACTGCCCTGGTTCTCTTGGATCTGTGGATGAAACACATACACACACAGCTCATTTTAAACTTGCCTTATGGCTCAGCTGCTGGCCTCTTCTAGGCCCTCGACAGCTAGTATGGTTCAGCAGCTGGGCTTTTCTAAGCCTCCTGTTGCTAGCTAGAAGGCCTTTTCCTCCTTACTTAACACCCTACATTTGCCCTTAGCTTAGTTGCATTTCTAATCTCCCACCCAGGGAGGTGACCAATGGCCACTCTATCTGAGATCTCTTATGCCTGGTGACTCTCTCTTCCTCTGAAGCATGGCAAGTTCCCTTTCTTTCTCCTAGCTTGCCTGCCGGAACCTGGAAAGTTCTGCCTCTTCCACTCAGCCATTGGCCACTGGCATCTTTATTGATCAATCAAGAACCAATTGGGGAACAGGACCTTCATTTTCACATGCAGTTTCCTGACCAACACATTAAAACCATGCCCTACACATCAGTACATAATACCATGCTTTCTGTTAATGCAATAGTAGACAAGTCAGAAGTTTCCTAGTCTCTCTCTCTTCGCCCCCCCCCCCCCCCGGTCGCACATACACTCACACACTCACAGAGAGAGAGTGTGAGAGAGAGACAGAGACAGAGAAAGACAGAGACAGAGAGATATTAGCCATTTTGTTCTTATAGTTCTCTCAGGAACTTCTCTTTCATCTTTGACATTCATCTTATATAACTGAAACTTTATTTTCATTGAGTAGTGCCCCATTTTTCTCTTCCTCCAGCCTCTGGAAACCACTATTTTACTCTTTGACTCTAAGAGTTCAGTAATTTTCAATTCCATATGTAAGTGAAGTTACATAGTATGTTTGCATCTATGATTGTCTTTAATTACCCAATACTGTTTTCTCCAGGTTCATTCATGTTGACAAATGCTAGAATTTCATTCTACTTTTCCTTCTGAGGCTGGGACTTCCTGTTTGGCTCAGGTTGCCCTGGGGCTCATGATTACCCTGCCTTACTTAGCCCCTGGAATGCTGGAATTTAAAGGTGTGGGCCACCAAGCCTAGTTTTATTTTTTTCAAGAATGCATAATATTCAATTTTACAGATGTATTTACTATCTTTATTAATTCCATCTATTTAACATTTGGGGTAGAAATATTGTAAAATCTCCACTATTATAAAGCTCATTTTCTAATTGCAATGTTGCCTACTAAAATTATTAGAAGCTTAATTATTATTCACATGAAATAGCAGAACTACTATAACTTTGTGGTGAATACATCTGCTAATTATGTATGTCCCATTATAGTAGATTGTATCATGTTAATTCTTTGCAAAAAGACTATTATGTTTCTTTAGCCCAGAATATCAGTTTTAGTTGCATGACTTGGACAATGAAGTCTGGATGAAAATGAGACGTATTACTTTAAAGAAGATTCAAAGCCAGCACATGGCTCTTAATGAGTTTTTCTTTTCTTCTAACAGAAGACCATCGGTATTCTAAATAAGGAATGATTTGCTCCTCCAAACCCTTCCCCCAGCAAGTAACAGAATAGAAACACAGTGCCTCCTAGCCTGGAGGGACATGCTGTAAGAGGAAGAAATTCATCATTGTTAAGTTCTGAGAGTTTTTGAGTTGTTTGTTACTGAAGCCCAACTTAACCTGTCCTGACTGATGTTCAAAGCTTCCCTGTACTACCTTTCACCAGGGACATTTTTGTCTATTACTATAATGGCTCCAATTTTATTTGAAATGGCGTTTTTCTTCTATATTCCTTTCAATCTATTTCTCTTTTGAATTTTTAAATTTCTATAAACCACAAAGAGGTGAGTTTTATGTGTATTTTCTATCATTCTCAGATGCCCAGTACATTTGAATTTATTGTTTTTACTAAACATATATGCTTCTTCTACCTTCTTGTATGATCTTTACTCACCAGATCTTTGGCCTTTGCTTCTCTCTATCTCCTACCTATAAACAGGAACAATGGAGTAAATGGTAGCCTCTAAACAGCTCTGTTCACTTAAGACTCCCAAGAACTTGTATTCATTTATATGCCAAGAGTGTGAATATTACCACATATAGCAAAATAAGTAAATATGCTAAGGATCTTGAAAAGATGATCATCCTAAGTATTCTCTGCCATGGTTTCTACATAGAGTCAAACATACCCTCCTAGCACAGGCACACAGAAAAATGCAGGGAAGTGACTTTTCAGGCAAACATTGCAATGACCTAAACAAAAATTAAAGTGACAGTCCCTAGAACTGAAAGAAGATAAAATATGTTCTGCATGAGAGGCCCTAGACCAGTGGTTCTCAACCTATGGATTGTGACCCCTTTGGTAGTCAAAATGACTCTTTGACAGGGGTCACCTAAGTCCATTCTGCATATCAAATATCTATATTACAATTCATAACAGTAGCAAAATTACAGTCATGAAGTAGCATTGTGAATAATTTTATGGTTGGTGTTACTACATCATGAGGAACTGTATTAAAGGGTCACAGTATTAGGAAGGTTGAGAATCACTGGCCTAGAGGAAATGGGCCAATCACTTGCTTTAGCATGCCTGGAATCCAGAGCTGCTCAGCAATATTTATAGTGCTCTTCTCTCATAAGGCTCTTGTGAGAACTAAATGAAGTAATACAAATAAGGACTCATTTATTGATGCCTGGTTTATGCCAACTGCTCAGTAATTGATAGCAATTGTCTTAAATAATTTTTTTATCAGTATTAGTCACATGATAAGTTATCCAATCTTAAGTGGTCAGCTCTAAACATGTATATATATGAGCAACACTAAATGGACTCAAAAAGTTGTATTGATATATACACATGTGTGTGCATGCATTTTGCATGCATGCATCCATGCATGCATGTGTATATGTATGTGGATGTGAGTTTGTGTGTGTATGAATGTGTGTGTCTTCTCTGTGTGTGCAGTAATTAAAGAATAAGTCATGAATTTGAAAGGGAGGAAGGACACAAGAGAAGCTAGAATAGGAGAAGGGTGGAAAGAATGTAAATACAGTATTAGTGCAGGACATTCTCAAAAGAATATTAAAATGTTTTAGATTCAGATGTTTAGAAGATCTTTATAAATATTTTTACAATCTATTTGATGATGGTGTATAACTTGTAAGGTAATGAAGGAAGCTAGGTGGGTAAAGGAAGAACTGAGAGTCTAGATAAAGGCTGAGTTGAGTCTAACTAACCTCAGCTTGATCTTGGGAGTCCATGATGAGCTTGCATGCAACAGGGCTAAGGTTTCCTATTCCTGCAACAGTTTGTCATTGGCTGGGCCAATGAGCAATCTCCTGAGAAGGGTGTGGCACACAGTGACTTGGGAATTAGTACCATTTGTCAGGACAGAAGTTTATTAGAGTAACACTTGAGTTTGCAACACAATGGGAGTTGAAAGACAGAGAGATAATATTACCAAAGAAGCATTGAAAAAGAAATAGAACAACAATTTAGCCCCAGTTCAAACATTATTAAAGAGTGTGATAAAATGTAATAGTTTCTAGACAATAGAAATGTTTACCCATAAGCCCTCATGAATATATTTAAGAACAAATTTTAGCAAAAAGAAAAGTGAACCCAAAGCTGGAAAAAGAAGAATTTTAAATTTAAAATATGTTATAATTCACATCAACACTTTCCCAAAAGAACTACTTAGGTATAAATCTAGGAAAACATGTGAGAAATATTCATGAAGAAAACTATGAAGCTCTGATAAAAGATTTTATAGACAAGCTAACAGAGAGTGCTTCTCTAGGTTCATGGACAGGAGAATTCAGGATTTCAAGGTGTTGGATCTTCCCAACATAATCTATAACAATGTAATTTCAATAAAAATCCAAGGAAGTTGTTTTGCTATTGATAAGTCAGTTCCAACCTGCATGTGGAAAGGCACAAAACCTAGAATGGCCAACACAGGACTGAGGGAAAAGAACATTATTAGAGGCTGGTATTTCCCAACCTCAAGACTTGTAAAGGCACAGTGACCAGAACAGTCAGTCACTGGAGAAAGAACACACATTGCTGGAATAGAACAGAGAGCCCAGACACTGTCTCATATAAATACAAGAAATGGTATGGGAACTTTTACCTCTCATGTACAAAAGGAAGCCAAGACACAGACATAACCTATTTGCAAACACTAACTTTAAAGAATCATAGACCTAAATACGGCATGGAAACCAATAAAAGTCCTGGTAGACAACACAGAAAAATTAGATAACCTTAGTCCTGGTAATTTTTTTTGATGCAACATTAAAAAAATAACCCAGAAGAGAAATAATTGATAAAGTGGACTGAATTAAAAACAAAACCAAACAAGCAACTCCCACCTCCAATACCTGCTCCACAATGGCACTCACTGCTCATTAGACTATTAGTGTTAACACAGTCTTGTGGAATCCATGCTCTGAACAATCACACTGGCTCTTGCTCTTTTAATCAGAAGTTTAACATATTCATTGTTTGGTTGGGTTTTAAAAATTTGAAATCAGATAGCTTGGAATTCAAAGCAGTGACATGGAGGAGTATAAGTGTTGTGTAAGGGCAGTTTTGCTGGTGGCTTTATGGCACTAGGCTTTGGAAAGCACCGTGGACTTGGCCTTTCATTTCCTAGAGAAGTGCTCTTTTTCTTGTTTTCTTAAGAGTCTACATTTTAGATTCACTGATTGGGTCATTTTGGCTCTCCATCTGATGCAGACACTTCCATGAATGCCTCATTACATCAAGGATACAACACAATCCAAACTATCTTTAAAGACCTCTAAAGTCCTGTACTACTGGGTGCCAATGGCTTCTCTTTTAATATTCTTCCAAACCCCTTCACTTACACAAGTATACGATGCTGGCTGCTTGCTTTGCTCACATACATTTTCACAATAGCATCATCCCATTCTCTGGCCCAGAGACTCCCCTGGAAGTGTTCCTGCCCGGCTGCCTCCAGGACACAGGTACGCTCATAGCACTTGCTCAGAGAAGCCTCCTCTCACCATCCAACTTAAAATGGCTTTCGCATCTCGATTGTCCTATCTTACTTTATTTTGTCATCTACATCACTTATTACTATCTGAAATTGTCTTACTTAATTCATTTATTTAGTACTCTTCTTGTTTATTGTCTCCTGTCTTAAAATGAAAATACCATGAAGTCAGGGATTTTTAACTTGTATTCTACAAACAGTGCCCGAGTTTACTTACTGGATTTTCAGTAAATATTGAAGGAGTAAATGAATGATGTTATTAAATTGACCTCCTGAGAGTGAACCTTTGGGCATGCCATATCCTGTAAATGCTCTTCAGAGCACTTCCAGATCCTTCAAAATGCGTGCCATCTTTCTTTATATTCTTATCCTGAGCAATGCACTTTCTTATCCCTTGTCACCTCTCAAAGTGAGCTTCTTATTTCTATCCAAATTCTCTGTTTCTTCTCAGCCCTGTGATTCTGTTTGTACCAGTTTCTCTAACCAGCAAGCTATACCTCTTGTATCCCAGTTCTTAATAAGGCCACACTTGAGGGTCTCTTCTGCTGGAAAATGTCTTTGCTCAGTTTTCCTACCTTGGAAAGCTGTCGTTTCCCTCTGAATTCCTATGAGACTCATACCTCTTTTATGTACATGCAGGACTGTATATCACACATGTTAGTCATTAAGACCTTCAGTATTTAGCACCCACTCATTAGAGACCTCCACTAGCTATCTGTTAAATGGATGATGATTGTATGATTGCTCATTTTGAAACTGTAAATGACACTGAAGGATCTGTATTTATTTGTCTATGTAACTTCCAGAGCACCTAATGTGTTTGTTGAATGAGTGAAGACTAGCCATTGTACTCAACTCAGATAATTAATAATATCCCCACTGCTGGAGCAGTCCTGGACATTCTTCATCTCTTTGTGCACATTGATCTGTTTGCATCCCCCTGAATTCTGTGTTCAGAAGAATAATACTGCTGTTTGATGATTGATGGAAGCAGAATTCTAAGATTCCCGGTCTCTGGTATATCCATATTTTTCCAGTTAGTCAAAACATTAATCCAGGTACTGGTATGCGGATGTTTGGCAGTTGTACATTGAACATTGAGTTGACCTTATCTTAAGGTTATAGTTCAGGTGGATCAGAGCTAAACACTTGAGTCCTATGATAGCAGAATTCACACACACCCACACACATACACACACACATACACTCACCCTCACACATGTGTGCATTTGAGAGTTAACAGCATGAAGATATCAGACACACACAGGACTTCTCTCCTGCTGACCTGGAAGGTAGATAAAGGGTGTGTGGGGCCACTAGAACTGTGGATTGCTTCCACATGTCATCTGCCAAGAATCCAGAACCTTGGCCCTACAACTGAGTTCAGCTGCACCCATGGGTGATGGGAGTAGATTCTACTCAGCCTCAGATGAGAACCTCAGGCCTTGACAATGCTTGAGCTCCAGTAGGGTCTTGAACCCAGCCATGCCCAGACTTCTGATGTACAGAGACTTTGTGCTTATGCTGTATGCAGCCAGCCAGTATGGCAATTTATCACATGGCAATAGAAAACAGGCTCAGTGATGAAGAAGGAAGAGAGAAAGAAACCTCTGCTATGGACTGAAGTAAAGAATGAGTCTCAGGAATCCCCATCTTTGTATGGGAGTCGGGTTTCTCTTCATGCTCCAGGTTCAGTAATGACTGCAGGTCTTGATGCTGTCTCCACCTGATTGGGCATAGCTAGAAGAGAGAATCCAGGCATGATTGATGAATAGAGGTCTTCCCCTCCCCCACCTTTAGGCTTTCAGCAGCAGCACACGGTCTTTTCCCACCGATCCCTTTCTAATAAGTGTAGTGACCCGAAACAATTGACCTTAAAAAATAAAAATAAATAACCTGCCCCCAGAACCATGACAGGCAGCTTTAGCATTCTCTGCTCTCCCTAGATCGCGTCTTGTGAGTCTCAAAGAAATGAATCTTATTATTAGCCTGCTGCCAGTGACTGCTCCTGACAGAGCCCCTCCCCACTGCAGCTGCCAGCAGGCACAGGTGTCATGAAGCTGATGGCTCAGTAGGCACTGTGAGCAGTGGGGGAACCACTCTGAGCCTCCAGCCTAGGGTCCCCGCAGCTCAACTGTCATCTGAGGCTCCAGTCTGTGGAGTGACACAGGGGAGCCTCCAGTCTGTGTCACGGGACTTTGTCCGGCAGGTTTCTTAGGTAAACTGAGACTTGCCATTTGGAGGTTTTCCTGTCCTTTCCCATTTATTATAAGATACATTCTTCATTCAGAGTCACGTGCCCATAATGTGACTGGACAATCAGATAAATTATACAGCAAACACCTGTGTGAAAGGTAATTATAAAGCAAACGTTGCCAGACTGACAAGGTCCTGTTTTTCATTCCTGAACACAATCCCTCACCCGAAGAAAGAGATAATCCCTATCTCAGAGTTTATGAAAATTATTGCTTTGCCTTTAGTTCCCCATATTTAATGTTTCTGTGTAGTTTTGCCTGTTTGCTAACAGAGAGCTTGAGCTCTCTCAAATCTTGATTCTTTGCATATATATACACACATATATATGTATATATATATATATATATATATATATATATATGATTCATTCATATTCTTCATACCTGCAGTTTGCTCAATTTCTTTGTTGAATAATTCCCCTATTTATTCTTATGATGGACATGGATTGTGGTTTCCTTTACTGTTGACTTTTGTTGCCAGGAGCATTCTTCTTCAGATCATCCTTGTAATCCATCTAATCCATCTAATACATGGTCATCCTGAACATTAATAGATAATGTCAAACTGCTTTCCAAACTAACCCAAGTACTCTGCCCAGATTAGTGGAAAAATCCTTGTTTTCTGCATTTTTATTAACACTGAGTATTTTCTGTTGCTGATAAGTTACCACCACATTTTGGTGTTTTAATCAAACACCATGTTATTGTTTGTATGGCCAAAGTCTTGGGTAGTTTAAAAGCGTCCTTTGCTCAATGTCATAGGGTGGTGGTTTAGACTATGGTCCCCTCTAAGACTTGAGGCTCTCTTTTGAGCCCTGGGGCTTTGGGCAGAATGCATTTTCTAGCAGCTGTGGGGATTGTGGATTTTCAAGACCACAAAGAAATTGCCTCTCTCACCCTTGGCCTTATTCTAAAGGTACCTTTCATTTGGTCAGGCCTGCCCCATATAGCTTCCTTTTGATTAACTAGGAGCTGAGGGCTTGCTAATCTAATCACAAGACTGAAGTCCTACTCACAGGCTCTGAAGCAAGTGAGGGAGGAGGCTCATTGGAATGTGTTCATCAGTCCTGGGAATCCCAAGATTCCTTGCTTGCTAGAGAGAGGTGATTTGGTTTCTAACTCCTGGATTGCTTAATTGTTGAGTGTCTGAAGGTAAGCAAGTTTTATCCATTCACTGGTGACTTGTGCTTCTCAGGACACATATTTCATTCTCATTGTTTGAAAATGTTCCTCTGACCTGATGCAGCAGTGTGCTTTAATAATATAGCAGTTCCATGGGTAACACTCATTGCGAGTTAATGTCCCACTGGCCACTGGCAAGTGTCAGCTCTTTTAATATACTTGAAACCACTGGGTATGTGCTATCAATTTCTCCATTTCACAGATGAGGAGACTGATGCTGAACAAACTAACAGATTATGAACTGGAGATGTTGTTGGCTTCATCTTTGAACCACTTTCACGTGGCTCAGACCTCATGTTCTCAAAATCCACGAAAGCCAGCAAACTGAATTAAGGGCATAGCCATACTACAGCAGACAGGTGGACAGACAACTCTCCCCCTCTCTCGGTTACAGTGAAAGGATAGTCTTAGTGGATGAGTGATCTTTATGCTTTCCACACTAAGTCCTTCTCTCCATTCCTGCTGTTCCACTGTGCCACCTGTCCAGTGCACTGTTGCCTTGGTTCCTGGGCCATCATGTTAGAGCCTCCTCAGATTTTATGGGATAACCTAGACTCTGACATTGAAGTATATTCCCGGTGTGATCCCCAGCCCTGAGTCCCTCTCACTCTTCTCTGCCTTGGATCGGAAAGAGCAGATATAGCCTAGTGCTATGTTAGCTCCATGCTCCCATCTGTAGACCACACCCCAGTGTCCTCCCATTCCATTTAACCCACCACTAAGTCCTGAACCCATCACTGCTTGGACTCTGTCCCATAGGGCTTTTGTCTTCCATCATCGAGTTTCTGCAGTATATATAAATTTTTTTCAACCATGTGTTACCTGCCTATAGACTTTTCATTATATTGCTCTATAATTTTCTTCACATGTTTCAGTAAAGTTACCCAACCTTTATTAGCTGGCACACATACTGAGTTATTTCTCATTCATATCTTTCTTGAACTTTCCATATCATGAATGCTGGTGAGGTTTTCTTCTCTTATCATCTAGGATCACTTTCCCTCTCACTTTTCTTCTTTCTTTGGGACATCTCTTTATCCAGCCCCGACTGTCTACTCTATGGTCTATTTAGCCCTGTTCTTTACCCTCTCCTTCCATATGTAGCAATTCTTACCTTATTGTTGCTTTCTGGACCTGCTTTACCACTGGACAGGCCACACTCAGTGTCCTGACTTCAGGATAAATATCCTGGGATCAAATCCAAAGAGGTGTAGGCTGCATCCCTAGACAGCAGGCATCTTGCTCCCCGAGGGGCTCTGGATTCACAGAGGTGGAGGCAAGACTGATACTCAGGGGTGGCTCAGCAGGATTTGTAAGCACAGCATAAGAACAGGGGAGCATCTGCAAAGCGTTCATCTGCCTTTCCCTGTTTTGATTTGGCATGTCTGTGTAGAACATGCCATGTGTCTTCAGCTGTCTTAAATGAATATTTAGAAAACGCTCATGTTTTTGGTTCCCATTATGCTTTCAGATTCCCTCAGATTTATTCTGATGTGTTGCCTCCATAGTAGTCAGAGCTCTATTCCTGACTGCCTCCCAAAGCAGACATGAAAAATTAAATCAGATAACCCATATCTGGGCACCGATTTTCTTTCCACTGAATGTATTTGTGTCTTTTCATTTATTCCTCATTAGAACACTCCATACAGGAACTCATGTATTAAAACATTACTTGCTTGGAAAATGGCAGCAAAATGCTGGCTATACAGGCATAAGGACTTGAATTCATATCTTCAGCACCTGTATAAAATGTCAGGAATTGTGGCAGGAGCCTGTGGTCCTAGATCTCAGAGGCAGAGGACATAGGATTCCTGGAGGGTCACCTGGCCATCCAATCTAGCTGAAACAGTGAATACCAGGCTCAGTGAAAGAGCCTATCTCAAAGAATAAGAGAGCATGATGGAGGGATACACCTTTGGCCTCTCCACAAATGGGTGCACATAAGTGCATCTCCTGACATGCACATACAGGTGAACATACATGTGTATATGATTCCCCAAGTATGTAGTGATCTAGACACTGTCCAGGGTGCTGAAGAGGCCATGAAGAACAACACCCGTGTCACTCAACCTTAATGACACAGAACACATTTATGGAAATGGAGGGCCTTTCATGGATACTTAGCAAGTGCACCAGGGATCCAGAACTAGAGTCTAGACTATTGCCCCAAGGTCACCTGCCATATTGTGATGTAGTCACCTGTTGCTGGAGCCTGCCGTGACATGTGCTTTTTATCTCCTCTTTTGCATGTGTAGTTTGCAACTTTCATCTTTATTTTCTAAAAGAAAAACAGTACAACACCAAGAATAATGCTTGAAGTGACACTCAGCTTTCTCCTCGAAGTTCTTTTATGTTGTGTGACCCAGTTCCAGGGAGATGTTTTCCTAATGTGGCTCCAGAGCTCACCCAGATCCGGCCAGCACTCCGGTTCCCGGAGGCTCTGGCTGCTGACTTACTTCTCCTGGACCGGATGGTAGGAAAGTAAAGGAAGTGTGTCTTCTCTTGGCAGCCCCAAACTCTGGCCTCTCCTGAGCCCTGGGCTGCAGCTGCCCTGGCTCTACCCTGACCCTGGTAACGTTCCTCAGAGCACAGCAAAGGTTAACTGAGATCACACAGCCAGGTGGATGCTTGGCTTCGCTTTCCCCGGGGCTAATTATGGAACTACATTAGATAAAAGTCAACATATGTTGTAAAAGGCACTGTGTATCATTGCTTGACAGTTTCTAACAATGTGCTCATGTAACAGCTGTCAAAGGCAGTGCTAGAAAATGAGTAATATGTTGATTTATGTATATCAGATCTGTCCTCATGCTCTGTGGTGGAGCAGACCAGGCAAGCTTGGCTCTGTGGGTGGAGACTCAGGGAGGGGTGGCCCAGGAAGGAAGGAAATTCCCTCATCTTCAGAAGCGTCTGGAAGGGCGGGCAGAGCCTGCAGCAGATGCTGCTTTCTGAGGTCCTTTAGAGAAAAATTGCCTGGAGGACATCTGCTTTCTTTTTACAGAAGAGGAAGGAGCCCATTGAAGAGTAAAATCCAAGTGTCCTGATAATGTGTGTGTGTGATCGGGTGGGGGTAAGGGCTGTGGAGTTCATTAGTTATGCTTTTTCTGTCCTCTGAATAGAGCTAAGGATCACATTAGCAGCTAACTACTTTGTTCTATGAGGGGTTGAGAAAAGGTGGGGTTTTTTGTTTTTGTTTGTTTTTTTTTTTTCTAGAAATCCCATGTTTAGGTTTTCTTTTCTTTCTTCCTCTGTTTTGTTTTGTTTTGTTTTGTTTTGTTTTGTCACGTAGGCTAGCCTTGAACTCGTGGCAATTCTCCTACCTCTGCCTCACCTGTGTTAGGGTTATAGATGTTCACCATCATGCCCTTTAGATTTTATTTTAATTTTGTGTGTTTTCTCTGTGTGGGTCTGCGCTGGTGAGGCCAGAAGAGAACACATGGATCCCCTGGAGAAGGAGTGCCTGGCAGTTGTGTGCCTTCCAACAGGGGTGCTGAGAACAAAATTATGGTTCTCCAGAGCAGCAATATGCCCTGTTGATTACTGTTTCATTTCTCCAGTCTCACAGCTTAGGTATTCTTTATAGTCAATGCACTGAAAATTAATTAAAAATATTCAGCTGATAAATAAAACTGTATGTATTTAAGGTTTTATATGTACACACCATGACAGGGTCACTGCAATCAAATCACTCGCTGTATCCTTTCTCCTTTGTGTTACATCTTAAATTCTCATCTTAGGACAAAGTCTGAACGTTGACCAGTGTCTCCACACTTCTCCTCTGCTCTTGTTTTTGGCAGCTACCATGCCACTCCGGGCTTCTTTGATGTCCACTGCTTTAGATTCCAGACTTCAGCGAGGTCTCACAGTGCTTGTCCTTCTGTGCTTGCTGTGGCTCCTTGAATGTAATGTCTTCTCTGAGCTAGCTTTGGTTGGGACATTTGGAGGAGCTTCTGCTGTAGCAGTAACAGCAATGCCAATGCACATTCCCATCAGCAGCCTGCCAAGCTTGCCCTCCTCAGCACCCCCAGTCCTTTTCTGATAACAGCCCTTCTGACAGGTGGAGGGTCTCACTGTTGTTTCAAATGACCATGACCGGACTCAACTTTCTCATGTTCTAAGCATCATTCTACTCAAAAATTATGTAGAGATGCAGCAAAATGAGACTTAAAGAGATGCTTCCCTTCCCTCTTGAGGTCTTACACCGTGCCCACTGGTGATGGGGGATCAGGGGTCTGGGTTTTACAGAGGCCACTTTGGTGTAGCTTTGGAACCTTCATTGATTCAGGGTCACCGCCAAGCCTCTGTGCTCCTCTCAATATCCACAGTCAGGGTTTTCCCCTCTCCAAGTGTGATTAGGAGCAGCACGAGGTCTTAAAGCACAAAGTAGTCTCAAAACTTGTAGTTTGCTGATGAATAATATAAATGCACAAATGGATAACCTTATTTATTCTTTAGCACTAATTGAGGCAAAAATAGAATTTGGATGCCCTAGGCCCCAGACAGAATCCTTTCAGTGACTGGGAGGCCTTGCCAGTCTCCCCTGCCTTTAGTTTAATGTGTGACATACACTGGAGAGAAGGAGGTGACCCTGAACTCTTTCTTCTCGTGATGTGGTTTGGGGTGTAATTGTTCTAGAGGAAGGGTGTTCTGTTTACACATTTTCTGCTGGCTGGTAGCACTGGCAGATGTCAGATATCCCCTAGCACCCTCCATTCCATACCCAGATGCTACCACCAAGGCCCATGTCTGCTAGTCAAGCATATCCCAGCTCAGCTTTGCTGAGCTTCCCAGAGCCTTCTAAGTCATAACAAGTTTCAGCTAAACTCTGACAACAGATCAATTTTCCCCAGTCTACTTGATGGAGAAAGCATCTTGCAAACCTAAGACAGTGCAGGGATGGGTGACTGCAGTCTAGCGAAGTAAAACTCTAGGGATGTTGCACGTTCATTGTACCAAGGATTTGGAAAGATTCTCAGCAGACCACAGGTAGTTAAGCAGCCAGATCACCACGGTGATCTCTAAAGGAGGTGTTCTGAGATAAGTGACAAGCAAATACCAATGAGCCAGCTACCCAGGATCAAGCCAAACCTTCAAGCTCCACCTTCTCTGTACTGGGAGTCAGCTGCATCTTTATTATCCCACCAGCCCTCTGCAAGAAGAGGGAATGACTTTAGCTTGGGATGAAGATGATCGTCATTAAGAATGAAGAGCTTTTGAAAGCAGCTAAGAAGACTCTACTGTATCAGGATCTGAATATATGTGTCCTTCACTTGTGCTCAGCAACATATTTAAGCCAAAAGCTTCTAGCATTTTATGACAGGAAGACAGCATAGGATGGCAGAAAGACTAGTACACTTACCAGCAAAGAGCTATAAGTATTGCCTTATTTGCTGTGCTCTCTCCAGATAATTATATACCATCTCAGAGGCTTGGTTCTTTTCATCTGCAAAATGGAAATAATAATTAATGCAAACTTATGAAAGCTTGGTGAAAAATTAGAGAATGAATATAAGGATACTCTTCAAACAAAGCATTTATTCTGTAGTAGTTTTCATCTACAAGATATGCTTTCTCACGTTTCAGTGTTTCTAAAATAAATGTGTGTCTTGATATCCATGTCTTTGTTTCATTTCCTGTTGCTAGGATGAAGGGATTCTTTGGCTCACAGTATCAGGTTATAGTCCATCCTTGATGGCAGGAACTTGAGGCAGCTCGCCACATTACGTCTGTAGTCAAGGGCAGGGAGTAATAAATCAATGCCTGCCTGCTGGTGCTCAGGGACCTCTTCTCGTCATTGCAATCCAAAGCCCAAGACCCAAAATGGTGCTACTCACATTCAAGGTGGTCTTCTAGCTTCATTCGACACAGTAAAGAAAATCTATCCAAGGCATGCCCAGGGGCCAAGTTAATCTAGTCAGTCCCTAATTGAGACTCCCTTTCCTTGGTGACTCTAGATTGTGGCTAGCTGACAATTGAAGCAAAAATATTACCATATATAAATTGTATATAATATTCAATATGATCATGTTTTCCTTTTCCCCCAGGAAAGCTATTAGATGAATAATGTGTCTTACAGTCAATAGCTTCTTAGAGACATGAAAATATAATAGTTCAGATAGTCTTATGAGGCTCTGGAGATCAGTTTTACTATTTTTTTCATTTGAATATTTAAAGGCATCTGTTAACCAAGTATAGCTACCATTCATTAAGCGCATTTCATGATTTGCATCACAACAGTGCCTGATATTCATTCTCTTCTATGACACTGGCTCATTCACATTCTGGAGTGGTAAGCAGAGTATGGGGATGCTGGGGTGCGTGCAGCAGAGTGAGGTGCCCTGTGCCTGGGGTCTTCCATCCCCATGGATGGGGCTCAGAGACAAGATGGGCTCTCCCCTCTCCGTCTTTTCTATCTCTGCATGTGGCTGGCAAACTCTTAACAGACACCGAAGGAAGAACCCCAGCAAGTTTTCTCGTTATTAAAAGATAAGATTACTTAGATGCAGGCTTCTTCGAGACTGATTTTTATTAACTCCAATGTGGGCTCTTCTTTATACCTGATTGTGCCATTTTATTTCCAAATACACACACTGTATTGACAATCTTATTCCCTCATTGAATTTTCTGCAGGTTTCTGTTGTCTTTTATGAGCCTATTCCAGTGAGGGGGGAAGAAGTTAAATGGGATTTATAGCAATATATTTACCTGGCTAGGCTGTAACTATTTTTAAAATAAATAAAACTTTAAAATAACAGAAGTGAAGAAGAGCAAATATCCATGAAGGCTTTCACCCTCCCCTAGAGAGAGATAAAAAGGCATCCTACCTACAGCATGTCTCTTTCTAAGACCACATTGGTTTTCCCAAATAGCCATCATATAAATAGAGTGGCTTGTATAAGATTGTGCACTCTGTGGGTGGCCCTATAAATATTCATTAGTAAAATGTACATGCGGCCCTGATCCTTGAGCTTTGTATTCAAAGATGTGGTTTCAGCAATAAGTTCAAATTTGATGTACTTGATAGAGTCAGTGAAGGCTTGAAATCGTTATCCTGCATGCTAGCCCCTCCCAACCTTTGGAACCTGAAAAAAATAATAATAATAACAACCTTGGGCCAGAATGAAGCCAGGAAGACATGAAAATGAAGCAGTAAAGGCTGTTAGTCGCCAAGTTCAGAATTCATCTGCTGCTCTTGTTGTTGAGGGCCTCCTGGTGTTTGCAATGCAAATTTCAGCCATGCCTTAATCATGACCACTGGGAGACAATTAGGGTTAAAATATAGATTTCTAGATAATTAGAGCAAATAATAAAGAAATAAATACTGAAAACAGAGAGTGCTAATGTGGCTCATTTGGAGCAATGCTTTCTTTACAGGGACTGGAAAGGTTTTTTTTTTTTTTTTTTTTTTCCTAGCTAAAGGATGGGCTCTTTGGATGCTGGATATGCTAAATTTCAGGAAAGAGGGATCAGCATGTGCTGTCTGAGCCTTGTCTTCAGTTGAGGGCTTTTAATTCAAGGCCAAGGAATAGGCTCGCTTGCTTTCTGTTTTCTATTGCTGTGGTTAAAAATGCAGGCACTGGACTTGGTGAACTCAAATTGAATTCTTGTCTAAGCCAATTAAATCTCAGAGCTTGGACAAATTAAATCTTTAAAGAACCAAAAGCTTAAGTTTCCTCATCTGAGTAGTTATCAAGTTCGGTGGGCTCTTGTATAGATTAATGAGACCGTATGCATAAAACACTCAATGAAACACGCACTCTCACCTGTTAGTAAAGTTCCTAACCTGCCAATCATGATGGGTCATCTTTCTCTTACTATGAACATTATAAATAGATATAAATATATGTCCATAAATATGTTTTCTGCTCAAGGTTTTGTGAGCAGAAAGAACTGCTGAAAACCAAATGTAACCTTTGACAATGATTAGACATATCACCTAATACTGTTTGGAAGTATTCTCATTTATTTTGAAGGTTACCTTTCATTTGACTTCATGGAGTTGAATGAATCCCCTTTACAATTCAAGATTCATCTTGGAAATACCCACTTATGAAGCCTTGTTTTAATCATTAGTGAAGACATCAATGTAATAAAGTAACATTTAAGAAATTAAATCATATCCTGATATATATGTATATATATACATGTATATATATAAGTTATTTATATCTGATTGAATTAAAATATGAAATTTATAACAGATGCCCTGTTATCAGATGCCAACTGGAAATAAGGTTATATTTACATATAAGCTACATATTCATATATCTATATGTGCAAATAAAAGTAATTTATCTAATAGTTTTAATCTCTGTGCCATCCATGTACTTATGCATTCATTACTACCCATTGGGCATCTTCTTTGCACAGTGCTTTTCAGTATGGGAGATGTGTGTGGATGTGTTCATAGATAAACATAGGGAGCACACATACACACACAAACACACACACACACACACACACACACACACACACACACACAAACACACACAAGTAACTGGAATCGGCAAAGGTTCCAAGTTCTTTTGAAATGATATGGATTCAGTTTCCTGTTGGATGAAAGCAGTTTTCAGTAATATTTGGAAAAGGAGTTTATAAAACATTTTCCCTTGTCTACTTGCTTAGTTCAGGTTCTAGAAATACTTTTGGTTAAGAAAGAATAAAATCTTGTAACATACAGATTTTTTTTCTGAACATGTGTAATGGTAGGGCTGAGAGTGTAGCTTAATAGTAAAGAACTTGTATGAGGGTCTGGGCTTATGCCTCCCAAAAATGAAAAACAAAACAAAACAAAACAAAACAAACCCTGATAAATTTAACAGTTAAGAACATGAAATAATAACCCAAAGTTAATAAAAGCAGGCTCCAAATAATCCAGAAAAAAATGTGTCATCATGGAGAAGGAGACAGAACCCAGGTTTCTCAGAAGCCCCTCTGTGTCCTTCGATGAGTCAGATTCTGCCAGTTTTGCAACCTGGGGATATTTTATTTTTTATTATTTTTTTTTAAGATTTATTTATTATTATACGTAAGTACACTGTAACTGTCTTCAGACATGCCAGAAGAGGGTGTCCGATCTCATTATGGGTGGTTCAGAGCCACCATGTGGTTGCTGGGATTTGAACTCGGGACCTTCAGAAGAGCAGTCGGTGCCCTTACCCGCTGAGCCATCTCACCAGCCCCCTGGGGATATTTCAAAAGGCCACATGCCTAGATCTGCAACTCAGACCATCTCAACGGGATTGCAGGCATGGAGTCTAGGAGTCTAGTCTAGTAATTAAAGGCCTGTCCAGGTGATTGCAGTGTTTAGTAGTAGTGGACAGGAACTGGAATGACTGGGGACATCTGGGTTTGGGCATGCTTCATCCACACTGGAGCTAGGCACAGAAGTACACTATTTTTTTTTTTTTTGCAAGAAACTGGCAAGTTCTACAAGGAGTTTCAGTGTCATGGGAGGTTAGTTGGGTTATAATTGGCTCTAATTGGCTCTCCCAGCAGCTGAAACATCCTCTGCCTACAGCCGAGTGACACTCCAAAAGGGGAACGATATGTTCCGACCTTTGAAAACATCAAAGGAGTCACTTCCAACGTGGCTCTTATAGCCCAGTGCCCTGCAGCTCAGCAGGGCTGGGGCCAAGCCCAGCACAGCTGATAGGAAACAGCTTTTTTTTCCCCCATCAGAGCGAATGTACCAGCAGACTTTCAGAAAAGGGATCGGGCTGGGGAAGGAAGCAGAACCTAGACTTGTAAGTGGGCGCCTGCGCATTGACTAGGCTCATCCAGTCTGTTGGAGGTGCTAACTCTCTTTCTGATAAAACAGGACTCTGCACATACAGATTCTAATGTAGGTGAGTGACACAATACATGAAATGATTTAATAATTATTACACGCTAATCAATCAGCCTGGGGCTATTAAGATGACTTGTAAGGTATATAAGGTCGTTTTACTCACACGTACAATTACTGCTTTTATCTAACAGGAAACAGAACCAGTTCTTGTTTAAATAAGCCCCGTGTTCACTTCTTTGTCCTCCTCCTCTTCCTTTTCCTCCTCCACCTCTTCCCTGCTACTTGTACACAGCTCAGTGTGAACAGAATTTCTTGCTTCTCTAACACAGTGCTTCATAATATAGGCATTAAAATATTTTCAAATATTATTGAATGCATTGTAGGGATTAAACTATTTTCCAATATTATTTGCACATTGTGGCAAAGCAAAGAGTTGTTGCCTTGACTTTTAAATGACTTGGAATCCAACTCAGAATTCAAAGAGACCTGCTTTGGAGATTACAGTTGTGAACTGGATGCATTAACCACACGTGATCTATTGCAAACCATCTTGGTGTGAGAAATGTGTAGCGCTCATAAAAGCTTTAAGTCATTGGGCTGTCACCTGTCCCTGTGGCATCTTAGAATAGAGGTTAACAAAAGGCTTTCTCCATTAAGGAGATTGGGAGAGATTGATTCTAATGTGGGCCAAGCTTGGTTAGAACTTGAGTGCATCCTACAAGTGTAGCACATTTTGAGTAGGAGAATAGAAGGGCTTATCCACGTGGGTAGTGACCAGAGAATATGGGTTCAGGAGGTTAGTAGGGCATATCTCAGGAGTAAAAAGGAGAACTTTATGCTGGGATTGAGCTTTGAGTGGATGGGAATAGAGCAAGGGATAGCCAGGAACGGAGGTTTGATTGTGCTGGGGTGGTCGCGGATGCTCACATCTTTAAGTCTAAAATACATCACAGAGAGGGTTGGAACAGCAAATTCAAGGTTGGATAGACTTTCCTCAAATCCTATCCTAGCCTCATGTTCACTGCTATTTCCTGGGCAGTGTCTTAGTTTGGGTTCCATTGCTACAAAGAGACTCTTATAAAGGAAACTCTTATACATTTTATAGGGGCTGGCTTATAGTTCAGAGTACATTATTATCATGGCAGGAAACATGGCATCATGCAGGCAGACATGGTGCTGGAGAAGGAGCTGAGAATGCTACATCTGGATCTACAGGCAACTCGATGAGAATGTTACCCTGGGTGGGCCTTGAACACCTGAGGCCTCAAAGCAAGCCCAATTCCTAGTAACACACTTCTTCCAACAAAGCCACACCTATTCCAACAAGGCCATGCTTCCAAATAGTGCCACTCCCTATGTACCTATGGTGGTCATTTTTAGCTAATTAACTAAGTTACTTTACATCCTGACTGCAGCTTCTCCCCTCCCCTCCCCCATCCACCTCTCCTTTTTTTTTTTTTTCCTCCACAGAAAAGGGGAGGCTTCCCCTGAATATCAAGCCACCTTGGCGTATCAAGTTGCAGTAGGGACTAAGCACATCACCTCTTTACCTTTTGAGGCTAGACAAGTCAGCCCAGCTAGGGGATAGGGATCCAAAGACAGGCAACAGAGTCAGAGACAGTCCCTGCTCCTCCTTTTCGGAATCCCACATGAAGACCAAGCTCCGGAGGATCTACGTCCATACCATGCATGCTCTCTGTTTGGAGGTTCAGTCTCTTGTGGGTCCCTATGAGTCCAAGTTAGTTGATTCTGTATTTTGTGGTGTCCTTGACCCCTCCGGTTCCTTCAATACTTCCTCCCCCTCTTCCCCAGGATTTCCCAAGCTCTGCATAATGTTTGGCTGTAGGTCTGTGCATCTGTTTCCACCAGTTGCTGGGTGAAGCTTCTCGTGTGAGTTATGCTAGGCTCCTGTCTGCACGTATAGCAGAATACCATTAATAGTGTCATAGGTAGACTCCCTCTCATGGCTTAGGTCTCAAGTTATATCAGTCATTGGTTGGCCAATTCCCCGATTTCTACTTCATCTTTAATCCTGTACGTCTTGTAGGCAAGACAAATTGTGGGTCAAAAGTTTTGTGGCTGAGTTAGTGTCCCCAATCCTTCCATTGGAAGTCTTGCCTGGTTACAAGAGATGGTCATTTCAGTTCCATATCCCCAGTTGCTAGGTGTCTTAGCTAGGGTCACCCTCATAGATTTCTGGGAATTTCCATTATCCTAGGTTTCTAGTTCTCCCCAGAGATGCCTCCCCACCAACCAATTCCAGTTCTCTTTCCCAGTACTCTTTCCCTACACTTGATCCCTCCTGTTTCTCTCCATCCCCCACCCAGGCCCTTTCTTCTATCTGTCTTTGATATCTATTCTATTTCCCCATCTCAGGGAAATTCAAGCATCCTCCCCTGGACCCTCCTTGTTACCTAGATTTTTTGGATCTATGGATCCTAGCATGGTTATCCTGTACTTTATGACTAATATCCATTCATAAGTGAGTACATACCATGTTTGTCTCTCCAGGTTCCCTCACTCAGGATGATATTTTCTAGTTCCATCCATTTGCCTGCAAATTTAGTGATGTCATTGTTTTTAATAGCTGAGTGATATTCCATTGTGTAAAGGTACCACATTTTCTTTATCCCTTTTCCAGTTGAGGGACATCTGGGTCCTTTCGGTTTCTGGCTATTATGAATAAAGCTGCTATGATCATAGTTGAGTAAGTGTCCTTGTGGTATGGTGGAACAATTTTTTTTGGTATATGCCCAGGAGTGGTGTTGAGTGGGTGTTGAGGTAGAACTAGCCCCAGTTTTCTGAGAAACCATAAAATTGAATTCCAAAGTGTTTGTACAAGTTTTCCCTCCCACCAGCAATGGAGGAGTGTTCCTTATGGGGGGAGGCATTTTAATTCAAACCACCATAGGCAGGGTTTTACCTTCCAAAGCCCCCTAGAATTGCAGTTTCTGCTATAAGCAAGTCTCAACCTGACAAACAGAGACCCCTCACCTCAAAGGAGAGGGGACATCCAGGTGTGAGCAGGCTCAGGGTCTAGAAGTCAGGAGCCACCATTGGGATCTGCCCTCCCTTATGTTTGCAAGATGACCACAGTCATCAGTTGGTGGTAATGTGCTGCTTTTCTCACAACCAGTGGGGAAAGAGATTGGCATTTTGGATATCCTGGGCAGCTCCTCTCTCAAGTGTGGTCACCTACAATGACTGAAAGCAGCTGCATTATTGCTACAATAAGTACTATGACCTGACTGGCTTAGAACCAGAAAAACATATTGACTCATAGCTATGGAGAGCAAAGTCTAAAATCTAGATGCTGCTGGCCCATGGTCCCACTGAACATTCTCTGTTCTCAGCTTCTCTACTAGATGTTAGTGGGTCTTTTTCAAAGTGGATTGCAAACTCTCATCTTCTGGTGACATTTGCCTGTGAGGTACTATGTCCAAATTCTCCCTAATCATAGTGGAGTAGATAATCGGTTGTATCCTAGTTACCTAATCTTTGTTTTGTTTTTTTTTGTTTTTTTGTTTTTTTTCCATTTTTATTAGGTATTTAACTCATTTACATTTCCAATGCTATACCAAAAGTCCCCCATATCCACACACCCCCACTCCCCTGCCCACCCACTCCCCCTTTTTGGCCCTGGTGTTCCCCTGTACTGGGGCATATAAAGTTTGCAAGTCCAATGGGCCTCTCTTTCCAGTGATGGCCGACTAGGCCATCTTTTGATATATATGCAGCTAGAGTCAAGAGCTCCAGGGTACTGGTTAGTTCATAATGTTGTTCCACCTATAGGGTTGCAGATCCCTTTAGCTCTTTGGCTACTTTCTCTAGCTCCTCCATTGGGAGCCCTATGATCCATCCATTAGCTGACTGTGAGCATCCACTTCTGTGTTTGCTAGGCCCCGGCATAGTCTCACAAGAGACAGCTACATCTGGGTCCTTTCAATAAAATCTTGCTAGTGTATGCAATGGTGTCAGCGTTTGGATGCTGATTATGGGGTGGATCCCTGGATATGGCAGTCTCTACATGGTCCATCCTTTCATCTCAGCTCCAAACTTTGTCTCTGTAACTCCTTCCATGGGTGTTTTGTTCCCAAATCTAAGGAGGGGCATAGTGTCCACACTTCAGTCTTCATTCTTCTTGAGTTTCATGTGTTTAGCAAATTATATCTTATATCTTGGGTATCCTAGGTTTGGGGCTAATATCCACTTATCAGTGAGTACATATTGTGTGAGTTTCTTTGTGAATGTGTTACCTCACTCAGGATGATGCCCTCCAGGTCCATCCATTTGGCTAGGAATTTCATAAATTCATTCTTTTTAATAGCTGAGTAGTACTCCATTGTGTAGATATACCACATTTTCTGTATCCATTCCTCTGTTGAGGGGCATCTAGGTTCTTTCCAGCTTCTGGCTATTATAAATAAGGCTGCTATGAACATAGTGGAGCATGTGTCCTTCTTACCAGTTGGGGCATCTTCTGGATATATGCCCAGGAGAGGTATTGCTGGATCCTCTGGTAGTACTATGTCCAGTTTTCTGAGGAACCACCAGACTGATTTCCAGAGTGGTTGTACAAGCCTGCACTCCCACCAACAATGGAGGAGTGTTCCTCTTTCTCCACATCCACGCCCGCATCTGCTGTCACCTGAATTTTTGATCTTAGCCATTCTGACTGGTGTGAGGTGGAATCTCAGGGTTGTTTTGATTTGCATTTCCCTGATGATTAAGGATGTTGAACATTTTTTCAAGTGCTTCTCTGCCATTCGGTATTCCTCAGGTGAGAATTCTTTGTTCAGTTCTGAGCCCCATTTTTTAATGGGGTTATTTGATTTTCTGAAGTCCACCTTCTTGAGTTCTTTATATATGTTGGATATTAGTCCCCTATCTGATTTAGGATAGGTAAAGATCCTTTCCCAATCTGTTGGTGGTCTTTTTGTCTTATTGACGGTGTCTTTTGCCTTGCAGAAACTTTGGAGTTTCATTAGGTCCCATTTGTCAATTCTCGATCTTACAGCACAAGCCATTGCTGTTCTGTTCAGGAATTTTTCCCCTGTGCCCAGATCTTCAAGGCTTTTCCCCACTTTCTCCTCTATAAGTTTCAGGGTCTCTGGTTTTATGTGAAGTTCCTTGATCCACTTAGATTTGACCTTAGTACAAGGAGATAAGTATGGATCGATTCGCATTCTTCTACACGATAACAACCAGTTGTGCCAGCACCAATTGTTGAAAATGCTGTCTTTCTTCCACTGGATGGTTTTAGCTCCCTTGTCGAAGATCAAGTGACCATAGGTGTGTGGGTTCATTTCTGGGTCTTCAATTCTATTCCATTGGTCTACTTGTCTGTCTCTATACCAGTACCATGCAGTTTTTATCACAATTGCTCTGTAGTAAAGTTTTAGGTCTGGCATGGTGATTCCGCCAGAAGTTCTTTTATCCTTGAGAAGACTTTTTGCTATCCTAGGTTTTTTGTTATTCCAGACAAATTTGCAAATTGCTCCTTCCAATTCGTTGAAGAATTGAGTTGGAATTTTGATGGGGATTGCATTGAATCTGTAGATTGCTTTTGGCAAGATAGCCATTTTTACAATGTTGATCCTGCCAATCCATGAGCATGGGAGATCTTTCCATCTTCTGAGATCTTCCTTAATTTCTTTCTTCAGAGATTTGAAGTTTTTATTATACAGATCTTTCACTTCCTTAGTTAGAGTCATGCCAAGATATTTGATATTATTTGTGACTATTGAGAAGGGTGTTGTTTCCCTAATTTCTTTCTCAGCCTGTTTATTCTTTGTATAGAGAAAGGCCATTGACTTGTTTGAGTTTATTTTATATCCAGCTACTTCACCGAAGCTGTTTATCAGGTTTAGGAGTTCTCTGGTAGAATTTTTAGGGTCACTTATATATACTATCATATCATCTGCAAAAAGTGATATTTTGACTTCCTCTTTTCCAATTTGTATCCCCTTGATCTCCTTTTGTTGTCGAATTGCTCTGGCTAATACTTCAAGTACTATGTTGAAAAGGTAGGGAGAAAGTGGGCAGCCTTGTCTAGTCCCTGATTTTAGTGGGATTGCTTCCAGCTTCTCTCCATTTACTTTGATGTTGGCTACTGGTTTGCTGTAGATTGCTTTTATCATGTTTAGGTATGGGCCTTGAATTCCTGATCTTTCCAAAACTTTTATCATGAATGGGTGTTGGATCTTGTCAAATGCTTTTTCTGCATCTAACGAGATGATCATGTGGTTTTTGTCTTTGAGTTTGTTTATATAATGGATTACATTGATGGATTTTCGTATATTAAACCATCCCTGCATCCCTGGAATAAAACCTACTTGGTCAGGATGGATGATTGCTTTAATGTGTTCTTGGATTCGGTTAGCGAGAATTTTATTGAGGATTTTTGCATCGATATTCATAAGAGAAATTGGTCTGAAGTTCTCTATCTTTGTTGGATCTTTCTGTGGTTTAGGTATCAGAGTAATAGTGGCTTCATAAAATGAGTTGGGTAGAGTACCTTCTACTTCTATTTTGTGAAATAGTTTGTGCAGAATTGGAATTAGATCTTCTTTGAAGGTCTGATAGAACTCTGCACTAAACCCATCTGGTCCTGGGCTTTTTTTGGTTGGGAGACTATTAATAACTGCTTCTATTTCTTTAGGTGATATGGGACTGTTTAGATGGTCAACTTGATCCTGATTCAACTTTGGTACCTGGTATCTGTCCAGAAATTTGTCCATTTCGTCC
Source organism: Mus musculus (assembly GCF_000001635.26). Classification (NCBI taxonomy): domain Eukaryota; kingdom Metazoa; phylum Chordata; class Mammalia; order Rodentia; family Muridae; genus Mus; species Mus musculus. Next base: position 27,468,181 of record NC_000075.6, read on the forward strand.
AGGTTTTCCAGTTTTGTTGAGTATAGCCTTTTGTAGAAGGATCTGATGGTGTTTTGGATTTCTTCAGGATCTGTTGTTATGTCTCCCTTTTCATTTCTGATTTTGTTAATTAGGATTTTGTCCCTGTGCCCTTTAGTGAGTCTAGCTAAGGGTTTATCTATCTTGTTGATTTTCTCAAAGAACCAACTCCTCGTTTGGTTAATTCTTTGAATAGTTCTTCTTGTTTCCACTTGGTTGATTTCACCCCTGAGTTTGATTATTTCCTGCCGTCTACTCCTCTTGGGTGAATTTGCTTCCTTTTTTTCTAGGGCTTTTAGATGTGTTGTCAAGCTGCTAGTATGTGCTGTCTCCCGTTTCTTCTTGGAGGCACTCAGCGCTATGAGTTTCCCTCTTAGAAATGCTTTCATTGTGTCCCATAGGTTTGGGTACGTTGTGGCTTCATTTTCATTAAACTCTAAAAAGTCTTTAATTTCTTTCTTTATTCCTTCCTTGACCAAGGTATCATTGAGAAGAGTGTTATTCAGTTTCCACGTGAATGTTGGCTTTCCATTATTTATGTTGTTATTGAAGATCAGTCTTAGGCCATGGTGGTCTGATAGGATACATGGGACAATTTCAATATTTTTGTATCTATTGAGGCCTGTTTTGTGACCAATTATATGGTCAATTTTGGAGAAGGTCCCGTGAGGTGCTGAGAAGAAGGTATATCCTTTTGTTTTAGGATAAAATGTTCTGTAGATATCTGTCAGGTCCATTTGTTTCATAACTTCTGTTAGTTTCACTGTGTCCCTGTTTAGTTTCTGTTTCCACGATCTGTCCTTTGAAGAAAGTGGTGTGTTGAAGTCTCCCACTATTATTGTGTGAGGTGCAATGTATGCTTTGAGCTTTACTAAAGTGTCTCTAATGAATGTGGCTGCCCTTGCATTTGGTGCGTAGATATTCAGAATTAAGAATTCCTCTTGGAGGATTTTACCTTTGATGAGTATGAAGTGTCCCTCCTTGTCTTTTTTGATAACTTTGGGTTGGAAGTCGATTTTATCTGATATTAAAATGGCTACTCCAGCTTGTTTCTTCAGTCCATTTGCTTGGAAAATTGTTTTCCAGCCTTTCACTCTGAGGTAGTGTCTGTCTTTTTCCCTGAGATGGGTTTCCTGTAAGCAGCAGAATGTTGGGTCCTGTTTTTGTAGCCAGTCTGTTAGTCTATGTCTCTTTATTGGGGAATTGAGTCCATTGATATTAAGAGATATTAAGGAAAAGTAATTGTTGCTCCCTTTTATTTTTGTTGTTAGAGTTGGCATTCTGTTCTTGTGGCTGTCTTCTTTTTGGTTTGTTGAATGATTACTTTCTTTGTTGTTCTAGGGCGTGATTTCCGTCCTTGTATTGCTTCTTTTCTGTTATTATCCTTTGAAGGGCTGGATTCGTGGAAAGATATTGTGTGAATTTGGTTTTGTCATGGAATACTTTGGTTTCTCCATCTATGGTAATTGAGAGTTTGGCCGGGTATAGTAGCCTGGGCTGGCATTTGTGTTCTCTTAGTGTCTGTATAACATCTGTCCAGGCTCTTCTGGCTTTCATAGTCTCTGGTGAAAAGTCTGGTGTAATTCTGATAGGCCTTCCTTTATATGTTACTTGACCTTTCTCCCTTACTGCTTTTAATATTCTATCTTTATTTAGTGCATTTGTTGTTCTGATTATTATGTGTCGGGAGGAATTTCTTTTCTGGTCCAGTCTATTTGGAGTTCTGTAGGCTTCTTGTATGATCATGGGCATCTCTTTTTTTATGTTTGGGAAGTTTTCTTCTATTATTTTGTTGAAGATATTAGCTGGCCCTTTAAGTTGAAAATCTTCATTCTCATCAATTCCTATTATCCGTAGGTTTGGTCTTCTCATTGTGTCCTGGATTACCTGGATGTTTTGAGTTAGGATCCTTTTGCATTTTGTATTTTCTTTGACTGTTGTGTCGATGTTCTCTATGGAATCTTCTGCACCTGAGATTCTCTCTTCCATTTCTTGTATTCTGTTGCTGATGCTCGCATCTATGGTTCCAGATCTCTTTCCTAGGGTTTCTATCTCCAGCGTTGCCTCGCTTTGGGTTTTCTTTATTGTGTCTACTTCCCCTTTTAGTTCTAGTATGGTTTTGTTCATTTCCATCACCTGTTTGGATGTGTTTTCCTGTTTTTCTTTAATGATTTCTACCTGTTTGGCTGTGTTTTCCTGCTTTTCTTTAAGGGCCTGTAACTCTTTAGCAGTGCTCTCCTGTAATTCTTTAAGTGACTTATGAAAGTCCTTCTTGATGTCCTCTATCATCATCATGAGAAATGTTTTTAAATCTGGGTCTAGATTTTCGGTTGTGTTGGGGTGCCCAGGACTAGGTGGGGTAGGAGTGCTGCGTTCTGATGATGGTGAGTGGTCTTGATTTCTGTTAGTAGGATTCTTACGTTTGCCTTTCGCCATCTGGTAATCTCTGAAGCTAGCTGTTTTAGTTGTCACTGTTAAGAGCTTGTTCTTCAGGTGACTCTGTTAGCCTCTATAAGCAGACCTGGAGGGTAGCACTCTCCTTAGTTTCAGTGGGCAGAGTATTCTCTGCAGGCAAGCTCTCTTCTTGCAAGGCAGGTACCCAGATATCTGGTGTTCGAACCAGACTCCTGGCAGAAGTTGTGTTCCACTCACTAGAGGTCTTAGGATCTCGTGTGGAATCCTGTGTGGGCCCTTGTGGGTGTCAGGCGACTCAGCTGGCAAGGTAGCCCGGGGCTCGAGTGGAGTGGAAGGGGTTTGTGCCCCAGATCAAGCCCGGGTAGCCTGCTTCCCTATGTACCGCAGTCTCAGGTTCCGCGCGATTGGATTGGGGCAGGCGCTGTGTTCCACTCACCAGAGGTCTTAGGATCCCGTGGGGAGTCCCGTGTGGGCCCTTGCGGGTGTTGGGCAAGACTCTGCTGGCAAGGTAGCCCGGGGCTCGAGTCTCGAGTTGAGCGGAAGGGCTAGTTACCTAATCTTAATGTGGTTACTTTTGAAAGGATTTTTTCCCCAAATAAACTCTTATTCTGAGTCCCTGGGAGTTAGGGTTCCAGTGTAGAGGCTCATTTCTTTTTCTTTTTCTTTTTGTTTTTCTTTTTCTTTTTACTTTTTCCTCTCCTCTCCTCTCCTCTCCTCTCCTCTCCTCTCCTCTCCTCTCTTCCTTCATTTCCTTCCTTCCTTCCTTCCTTCCTTCCTTTTCTTAGCATGGAGGTGGAGAGACCACAGTTCCAACTATAACCACAGCCTATCCTTGGTTTGAGCTCTGATTGGCTAAGTCACCTGGGGACATTGCTGGGGAGTTCTGACTCAATGGTATTCAGAGAACACTGGAAGAGGAATGGGGAACCAGCATGTAGCATAGAAGATTCTAGATCACAGAGTCTACATGTTAACAGCATTGCCCAGAGCAAGGCGCAAAGATCCTTCAGGCTTCAGCCTGCACAGTTGTAAAATGATGATGTTTCTGCTTGCTTAGAAGACTAGTTGTCTGATAAATGAAATGCAGGTTTGAGTTTTAGCTTAGTGTGTGGCCTCAAGTCTGTGCCTGAAAAATGCCACAAATTCCTATTGTCATTGATTACTGCCTTGCTTTTTGTTATCACTACTTGGCTTCTGGTGATCTACATAGTCACAAGAGTGTAACAAGAATACCAGGGGAAGTGTTTGGCTTTGGAGTCTTTGCAACAAATTCCCCCAGAATGGTCACTGGAGGACCTCTGGCAGCCAGCAAAGATACAGACCTGAAGCTTTGGAGAAAACCTAGGGAATGATAGCTTTGTCAGAGGAAAATTGTGAAAATTGAGACATGATCACTCATTTGGGGCAGGCTGAGCGTGAGGAGAGGAAGGCTTGAAGAAGACATTGGACTGTACCTGTGTCCTGGGTAGGGAGTGGCTGGAAAGAGTGTGGGGAATCTAGAAGCCTCATGACTAGTATGCCATCTGACAGCACAGAGTGTGACAGAGAGTGATATAAATTCTAAAGAGGGACTGGTTACTAGGCAAAGCTGATTTAGCTGTCATCAGAGAGGAGCTTTTTCAGCTGATACTAACTACCCGAAGGCATTCAAGAAGTGGAGGAGGATGGTGGGTAGGAGCAGAGATGCATAGGGACAGAAGCAGAGAGGTAAAGGCCAAAGCAGAACACTGCCTAGGGTTGCTGTTCTGGAGCCATTAAAAGGCAGAAGAACAAGGGGTATGCCTTTGGGATATAATAGATAACCGTGAACCTTTCTTACAGTAAAGCTATCTAGGGCTCAGAAAAAGAATCTTTCTGTGGGCACAAAAACAATGGAGGGTGAAGGCAGATGGCAGAGGGCATTAGAGCATCATGTCTAAGTCCCTCCCTGCAGCAGACACTTTCCAGTTGGGTTATAACAAGGACACCAGGGGCTATGGAAGTCTCCATAGTCCTGCTTCCTATGAAGAGACACATAAAGCTAAAACAGCCGATGCACATTTGGGGCTGGGGTGGAGATGAAACATGCTATATAAATTCTAGGCTTTTTTTTTATAGCCTGGCCTGAGTTCAAGACTCTGCAAATGTTATAAATGAAAAGGAAAAAAATTCCCATTTTTTTTAAAAAAAATTATACTTTGAATCGATAAAAATGAGTGCCTATTGCAACTGTTCAGTGGTGGCTTCTTCTTCTTCTTCTTCTTCTTCTTCTTCTTCTTCTTCTTCTTCTTCTTCTTCTTCTCCTTCTCCTTCTCCTTCTCCTTCTCCTTCTCCTTCTCCTTCTCCTTCTCCTTCTCCTTCTCCTTCTCCTTCTCCTCCTCCTCCTCCTCCTCTTCCTCTTCCTCCTCTTCCTCCTGCTCCTCCTCTTCCTCCTCTTCCTCCTCTTCCTCCTCTTCCTCCTCTTCCTCCTCTTCCTCTTCATCCTCTTCCTCTTCCTCCTCCTCCTCTTCCTCCTTCTCTTCCTCCTCCTTCTCCTCCTCCTCCTCCTCCTTCTCTTCCTTCTCCTTCTCCTTCTCCTCCTCCTTCTTCTTCTCCTTCTTTCTGTTCTTCTTCCTCCTCCTCCTCCTTTGTCTTCTTCTTCTCCTTCTTCTTCTTCTGGCTTAGAATCATGCTTCTGTGATTCAGTCTGTGTTTGAGGTGATTTGCACCTGCACTCCCTGTCCCATTGTTTTACCCCATGGGAAACAAGCCTCAGGTTTGTATCAACACACTCTCACTGTCTGGTAAGACTTACAGTGGAAAGAAACTCCATGCATCTCTTTTGTGAAATGAACTAGACCTTGTTTTACTAGTGTAAACTCGAATGCGGGAAGCAGTAACCAGGCACTAACATGCTTCTGTTCTTCAAATGAATCATAAAGGGCAAGGAGGGAATTGCCATTGTACCTTTAGTTCCTGGCCTCCCGGCTTTGGCACAAATACTTTCTCCTGCAATTGTTTGTGAACTTTGCTGTACATTAAAAGCACCCAAAGTACCAGAATATATGGCCGACATTCCCCCCTGACAAGGCCTGATTTAACTGGTAGTATATCATGTGTCCCCAGATTGTCAGTTCACAAGCTCCCCAGATGATTCTAGTACATGGCACAATCTGGGAACCACAGCCTTCAGGCTCCTCTGACAATGCAGGTGAATAATGCCATCACCACAGACTTTAAAACAAGTAACAGGGCCAGCAAGCTGACTTAGCATTTGAAAGTACTTGCTGCCACAACTGATCATCTGAGACTGATTCCCAGCATCCGCACACATCTCCTGGATAACTCAAGTTATCTTCAGATCACTTAAGATACTTCAGTGTAAACATTACATAAATAGTTGCTCTACTATGTTACTGAGAGAATAATGACAAGAAGGCAGTCTGTATTTTGGTACAGACACCTTTTATTTTGAGCTAGAGGGTATGGATATATGAAAGGCAGACTGTATGTAACTACACTCAGACTGACTAACACGGGTCAGAGAATGTGAACCTCCATCTGTTAGAAAGCCAGGCTTGTTAACACTCTGCCCTTGGTGAGGTAGGCTTGCTTAGGTTTAACCCTTGGGCACACTAAACATTAAATTGACTGTGAAGCTACAGGGCAAATGAGAAGAGCAGACAGAGCCCTTTTGGGGGGTTGGTGCATATCAAAAGAGAGAAGGAGGCTGCGTCTCTGTCTCTCATGCTCGCTGAGTCTTTAAGTTTACCTGCCTTAGGTAAGGAAATCACTGAAATAAACCTGAAAAAGGTCAGAAATTGAACACGAAGAAGACACACATGGAGCATGAAGCTATGAGGTAAGGAGAGCCTTTCTCCCAAAAGAGACCCTCCAGTCTGTTAATGTCATGTAGACTACAGAGTTAAGCCTAAGAGAGTAAATCTGTGAACAAACATTAGATGGTTATTTTCTGGCCTTCAGAATGAGTACGGCCTTTCTTAGCATCGGAACAGTGGGAAGAATCACAAAGAAGACAATCAATAACTTTGACTACACACAATCTTAGGGCTATCAGATTATTAAAGATTTTTTTTTAGAAAAATGAAGATAATACATGTTGGTGTGTGAACAAATTGAAACAACCTCTGGATATAAATTTGGCAATTTATTTTAAGAACTTTAACATGTTCATATTTTTTGACTCAATAACTCCACTCTTAGAAACCTACAAATGCAATCAATGACAGGGGCAGAGATTGATATCCAGGGATGTTCATTCCAGGTTATTCATCATAATGAAAAAAGACGGAACCACCTGACTGCCCAACAATAGGAGAATGATTAAATAAACGAAGGGCATCTGGCTGCAGGAAAACTCTGTTTCCACTTAAAAATAAAACTCTTGAACGCTTTGCAATGAGAGAAGGCCTGTCAAACATCAAGTGATGAATGCAAAGTTCAAAACCAAATATATTGTATAATCATAATGTGTAAAAATAAAAATCTAAAGCCAGCTATTGGAAGGAAATGTATGAAAAGGACAATGATTATTGGGGCTGTAATATCGATGAATGAACATTCATATGAACTCATGTTATTTCTATGGTGAATATTCTTTGTTGAGATATGAAGGCTAGGATGGTTTTCTAGTATGTCAGCCTGGTAGCACTGAAGTTAAGAATGCAAACTACCTGGGTTACTCTGTGAACAGAGGCAGAGTGGAGCTTTCCCGCCTGAAGTTCAAAGAACCTGAGATAACAATGGGCCAAGGAAAAATGGCACCTTCCCAGAAACAAACACAATGCACCATACATAAAGTAATGGTAGAGACTTCCACACTGCAGCTGATATATGAATCTTTTATTGAGTCCTTAAAAGAAGCCAACAGCCATTTATGTATAAAGGTGCATAAGCTGTCCTGATACGGAAAGAGGGGGCGTGGTCCATGGAAGAGTCTGGAAGAAGAGTGTTCTGGGAAGAGCTGTGTGAGGGAAAGCAGACCAGGGGGAAGAGCCTGGCTGCCTGTGCAGCAGCAGAACGCCTGGAGAGAATCCAGATACTGAAGCTACCCAACTTGGGCTGCATGGCAAGCATCTGCTCTGCGTAGCACTGCCTGGGCTACTGACAGCTGCATCGCAAACCCTGAGCCACACACAGCACGTGCTAACCGCGTCCGGCAGCTCCTGGCTTTAAATGGGACTTTAAAAATAGCCCTGGTCTGTCTCCCTTGCCACATAAAGCCAGGTGGGTATGGATGCAAATCTGGCTTACGAAAACTTTCATCCAGGCTTAAGATATATCTGCAGCCGAGTCTCCTCGGTTCCTTAGGGTTCCTGGCATGAAAGATGGAACCAGAGAGGGTACAGGGGTGGGCCACAGCCTCTGACTGCAGGGCCACACCCCAGAGTTTCAAAAGGAAACAACTCCTCCGAAGTCAGGGTTTCTCTCCTCTTACCATCTTCCTTTGGAAAAAAAAAAAAAAAAAAAAAAAAAAAAAAAAAACCCTGGCTTCACCCCATTTTGAGCTTAAATGTTTAAATCTGAACACCTAGCAAACAAAATCGAGCTTACACATTCTGACCTTGACCCGTCACTAACTGAGACTTAGGAATGACTAGAAATTGTTGTGGGTTTTTTTTTTTTTTTTTTTTTTTCGTTTTTGAAAACTTGCTCTATTTAGATCACGATTGTTATTTGTTTTAAAGGGCCCTCAAAACTGTGGCTAACACTGCGGTGTGCTCTCCCTCCCTCTGCCCTCAGCGTGGCCTTCGGTGTGTGGGTTGCCAACAGCAACCTCAGAGACTTCCTTAGAACCACACTAGCCTTTGGTTGGATTTTATGCAGCCGGGTCCAAAGCAAGTTTAAATGTTTAAATTATTAAATACACTCGTGACATCACCGATGCCGGATTGGAGAGTCAGAGCAATGTAAATGGTGACGTAAGATTGGAGAGTGGGGTTGAACTAGATGGTTTTGCAATGTGCCTGTACAATTCACTAAACAGTCAGCAGTAGCTGTTACCCTCTCAATGCTGTTTCTAACCAGTGTGGCTTCCTTTACTCTCAGCAGCAGTGAAGGTTTGTGGACTGAAAGATTCTGCCTAGGGGGCAGGTCCCTCTCTAGCCTGTGGGCTTTTGGTTGATTTGTGGCAGAGCTGGATCTGATATCTGAGAATGGGGTAGCCTTCATTTGCAATGCCTCTGGCTTTTCCCCATGGACTCCAGCAAGCAGAAAGACCAAAGTCAACTGGAGAACAGTCTAGAGGGATGAGCCAGAGGGAGCCAATCTGTTCTGGTGCTGTCTCCCGATCCTTGGAACGGGAAACGGCATCACCTCTGAGCCCAAGTGTTCTTGTATGGGGAAAACGTCCTTTTAAAGAATTAGTCTTCAGCATTCTGTCAATTACGGCCTCCAAATCTGGTTGAGTAATTAAATGCCAGCTGACAGTAAATATCAAACTGCTTGGGAGCCGTAGTGAGATATAGACAAGTGGATCCTGCGTGATTGCTTTGGTAATTTGCTTTTTAATCTTTAATACCAATTAAACGTAGGGGAGCTGAAGCCTGTGCATTGCCCAGATGAGACAGCCATCAGCTGATGCCTGGAACTGGCCAGCACAGGGTTCCTGGCGCTGCTGACTGTGCCCAGCCCCAGGAGCTAGGAAGTCAGATTGACAATGAGTAGTGAGTGACTGAGGAGCCAGTGGGGCGCTCTTCACTCTATTCAGGGTCACAAGTCCCAACAAGCTGGTGGCCAATGACCTCCTTTGTATAGTTTCCCTTCCTCACACTCTTTGGGGGATGGGAGTAGTTTATGACCTGACTTTTAAAAATTGGCAGGGAAGGGTCAGAGGAGGAGAGCCGCCATCCTTCTGCTGTCTTATTGGCTGCAGTGACAAAGCAGAGGGAACTGTTTGCTGGGAGAGCACCCAGCTGGCATGGGGACAACCTACAGCCCCAAGCAGACATAGAGGGACCAAAAAACCAAGCATAATCCCCCAGCAGGTGATATTCAGCAGTATACAGAGATACTTTTACTGTCTCAGCTGGGAGTCTATGCTTCCTGTACCCTGTACCATGGACACAGGCCAGGGAATCTGCAGGGTTCCCCTAAGGCACGGGAGCCTGCCTCAGTAAGGAATTACCTGACCCCAAATACCACTTGTCAACTCTGAGATCCTTGCTCCAGAGTGAAAACTGGTACTTGATGGAAAACAGAAATTTGTCACTGTCCACTAGGACGGCTGATCTTTCATCAAGTCTGGAAATCCCTTTCCGTTTATATCCCTTGTTCTTGGCATTTGAAATGCCATTGTTATAATACTCCATGTGTTTATGTTTGGAATCACATGAATCAGAGTTGATATTTTCTTTTCAACTACTAAACAGAGATGAGATAAGATGAAATCAACTAATTTATTAATATGTTTTATCGCCATGTTTTTTCTTATCATTATGTTTTTTAATGACATTCCAACTTTCCTTCCATTACTATTTCTTTTCTGTTTATGTAAGAACCTTTAGTCACTCTAGGTTTTTACTTCAGACTCTTTCTTCCAGGTTTTTTTCATCTGAGATTTTTCTCTTCATTTCTAAAGGGTATTTTCAACAGTTTTAGAATTCTAGGATGATGTCTTTTCTCTCGTTCCCTCTCCCCTTCTCTTCTTCTTTTAAAGGTTTCTTTAGTTCACAGTTCCATAAATTCATGGCCAAAACAGCGGTATGGTTTTAGTGAAGACCACGAGCTGAGTTATCGCAATGGTGGGAACAAAAGTTGTAGGAAGAAATTATGTCTCCAGATAGGAAGCCAGAGCAAGGGGAGGAGCTGGGAAGCTGGAGCAAGGGGAGGAGCCAGGAAGCCAGAGCAAGGGGAGGAGCCAGGAAGCCAGAGCAAGGGGAGGAGCCAGGAAGCCAGAGCAAGGGGAGGAGCCAGGAAGCCAGAACAAGGGGAGGAGCCAGGAATCCAGACAGGAAGCCAGACCAAGGGAAGGAGTGGGAGTGACTTTTCACAGGGTGCCACTTTCTAGCATTGCCACAAGGGTGAAGCTACTAACATACGGTCCTTTAAGGACAAGCCATTCCATTCCTGGATCCCGTGGTCCATGCGTGGCTCTGATAGATTCAAAGTCTTGATTATTCCCAGCTCAAAAGTTGAAGTCAAAAGTGCCCTCCCAGGCTTAAGGCAAACCTTTAGCTGCCACCCCTTTCAGGATCTTGAAGTTTCAGGTGTGGGTGTTGAGTATTGAGTGGTCTTGCGGAAATTTAATCAGAATTAGAGTATTTCTAGCAATCATCTTGTCAGCAAGATGCACGGGATATGCCTTATGTATGCATTGGCTGGATGTCTGTTCATACATAATTTCCACTGGGAGCCTTAAAAATACCCATCATCACAAAAGAACCAAAACCAAACGATCTCTCCGTGGGCCATAGACTTTAGTGCTTCTCCAACAGTCCAGAAAGTGGCAGAAGCAGTTGAATAGAATCTGTCCTTTGTGAATTTTGTTCCTCTTGGATACATTAGGTTGCCAGTGGTGTCAGAGCTTGGGCAGCATATGCAACAGAAACCCACCTCTAAATCTTGGAGGCTAGAGGGCCACAATCAAGGTGTCAACAGGGTGGTACCTGAGCCCTCTTCTTGACGTGCAGACAGTGTTATCTCCTGTGTCTTGACAAAGCTTTTCTTACCTCCCAGTTCCCATTTCACACTTGAAACACGCTGTGTCTCTCTATTTTGGCTCCCATGGTTTCTGCTCACAAGTCTACTATCATTTAAATTGCTTTCCTAATATAGTTGTGGTGACATTCTCCTCTTATGGCTACAATTTTTTTTTGTTTTAGTTTTTTTTTTTCCAGCTTGATTGTGATGTGTTTTAAGTATTTTATTTATTTATTTTTTTTGTATATGTGAGTGTATTTGTGTAGGTGTATGCAAATTATGGCGCACGTGCGTGTGCGTGTGCGTGTGTATGTGTGTAGATCAGAGGGCAGCTTGTGGGAATCAGTCTCTCCTTTTCTAGGCTTGGCAGCAGGCTTCGTTTATCCACTGAGCCTTCCTCCTCACTGGCCCATGATGTACTTTAGTGCGGGCTCCTTTCAAGTCTCACTGTTTTGGAATGCTCCAGTTCTTAGATGGGTAGATTTATGCCTCTTGCCAAGTTTCATCCATGATTTCCTTGAGTACTTTTTCAGAGCTGTTTTCTTTTTTGTCCATTTCTGCCCTCTGATAGCACAATGTTAGAGTTTGACATTCCTGTTGTAATAAGTCCCCCGGGTTACCAAGGTTCTCTGTGCTTTGAACAGTCTATTTTCTCTTTGCTGTCGACACTGGGTAAATGCTTATTGCCTTACCTTTGAATCCCTCCTTCTTTTCTGTGTTTGTTCCTGCCACAAAGTCTGCCTACTGACCATGCTTCTGGTGGTTGTGCTTTTGGGCTCGAAATCTTCCTGTGGCTTCTTCTCACTTTCTATTTCTTTGGTAGAACTGTCGATATTTTTATTTGTTTTGAGCATTTTTGTTATTGCGTGTTGAAATGGTTTTTTATTTTCCCTTTCTCTGCTTTAAAGCCCATCAGTTTACCAGCCTGTCAAACCTGTGTTAGCATCAATTGGTAATATTTCTTTTTAAGAACTCAGTTGTGACTTCTTTGGTTCTTGGTATGACCAGTGAATGTTTTTCCAATGGAAGCATTTCAGATGATATAATAAGATTTTTTTTTGACAGTATGATGGTATATAGCCCAGACTAGCTTTGAACTCACAGTCTTCCTGTTTTAACTTCAGGATTATAAACACAATGCCCAGTGTAAGGCTCTGGATCTTATTTATAATTGCTTTTGTTGGCTTGGGATGACACTGCTCCCAAAGTTGGAAAGGGGGATTGATAGCCTTATTACTGACATGCCATTTTGCCCATAGCCTGAGGCCCAGGCGGGGAGCCACTTTGTACTATCTTCCTAGATTAGGTGTTTTGGGTCCCCAGGTGGTATCCACTGATGTTGCAGGGGATTCAATCTTGCTCCTACTAGCTAAGAGTGACAGCCCACACCCTGACAGCACTCAAGTGGAATGCTTATGTTTTGCTACTGACATCCCTTGTCTTAGTTAGGGTTTTACTGCTGTGAACAGACACCATGACCAAGGCAACTCTTATAAGAACAACATTTAATTGGGGCTGCCTTAAGGTTCAGAGGTTCAGTCCAGTATCATCAAGGCAAGAATATGGCAGCATCCAGGCAGGCATGGTACAGGAGGAGCTGAGAGTTCTACATCTTCATCTGAAGGCTGCTAGCAGAATACTGACTTCCAGGCAGCTAGGTTGAGGGTATTTTAGCCCACAGTGACACACCTACTCCAACAAGGCCACACCTCCCAATAGTGCTACTCCCAGGGCTAAACCATCACATCCTTCATGCCACACCCTCAGAGTCTCTGTGTGGTGGAGAGTTGTCTTGCTGAGGGGGAGGGGATGAGAGTCTCTCTATACTAGGGTTTTCCTTGAGGATGCTAAGGTACCTTTGTATATCCTGGTGGGCATAGAAGTGGATGTTCCCTGCTCTATTACTGTCATTTTTAAACCAACTTTGATTTCATGTTTAATGTAAGATTCAGGCAAGGAAACACAAGGCCATGTGTTCAGTGTTGTCATCTCAAGATCCATGCTGGCAATTTCTGTGCTTTAAATGCTGTGTCATTATGATTTCATCTTTAATGTGGTTATTGTTACATTTGAATTTAGTTTTTGCAGCTTGGCCATTGGTTTTTAATCCCCCCCCCACCATGCCAGTATTTCTTCCCCGCATCCACATGGGTGTAATTGTGATTTTTTAAAAAAAATTTAATAACATGTTTTTTATAGTTAATTAATTTTTTTACACTCCATATTTTATTCTCCCCCTCCCCCGCCAAATTACCCTCTGCTGTTCCACATCCCACACCTCCTTTCCACCCACCTGTCTCCACATGAATGTCCTCATCCCCCACCCCACCTGACCTCTAAACTTCCTGGGGCCTCCAGTCTTTTGAGGTTTAGATGCATCATCTCGGAATGAACACAGACCCAGCAGTTCTCTGCTGTATGTGTGTTGGGGGCCTTATATCAGGTGGTGTATGCTACGTGTTTGGTGGTCCAGTGTTTGAGAGATCAGTTGTCCAGATTAACTGAGACTGCTGGTCCTCCTACAGGATCGCCCTTTGCCTCAGCTTCTTTTCATCTTCCCTAATTCAACAACAGGGATCAGCTGCTTCTGTTCATTGGTTGGGAGCAAATATCTGCATCTGATTTTTTTTTTTCTTTTCTTTTTGAGACAGGGTTTCTCTGTGTAGCCCTGGCTGTCCTAGAACTCACTCTGTAGACCAGGCTGGCCTTGAACTCAGAAATTCGCCTGCCTCTGCCTCCCAAGTGCTGGGATTAAAGGTGTGTGCCACCACGCCTGGCACGGCACATCTGATTTTTTGAACTGCTTGTTGGGTCTTTCAGAGGGCAGTCATGATAGGTCCCTTTTTGTGAACACTCCATAGCCTCAGTAATAGTGTCATGCCTTGGGACCTCTCCTTGAGCTGGATCCCACTTTGGGCCTGTCACTGAACCTTCTTTTCCTCAGGCTCCTCTCCATTTTTATCCCTGTAATTCTTTCAGACAGGAACAATTATGGGTCAGAGATGTGACTGTGGGATGGCAACCCCATCCCTCACTTGATGTCCTGTCTTCCTGTTGGAGGTTGGCTCTATAAGTTCCCTCTCCCTACTGTCGGGCATTTCATCTAAGGTCCCTCCCTTTGATTCTTAAGAGTCTCTTACCTTCCAGGTCTCTGGTACATTCTGGAGGGTCTCCCCAACCTCTTATCTCCTGAGGTTGCCTGTTTCCATTCATTCTGCTGGCCCTCAGGGCTCCAATCCTTTTCCCTCACCCAATAGCAGATTGGATTCCCCTTCCCCCACCCCCTATTCACACCTACCCACCCATTTTCCCTCCCATGTCCCTCCCTCCCTCCCCACTTATGATAGCTTTTGTCTTTCTCCCAAGTAGGACTGAGGATTCCTCACTTGGGCACTTCAGTTTGTTGACCTGTTTGAGTACTGTAGACTGTATTTTGAGTATTCTGTACTTTTCTTTTTTTGGCTAATATTCATTTATTAGTGAGTACACATACCATGTATGTCCTTTTGGGTCTGAGTTACCTCACTCAGTGTATTTGGTTTTATGTTGAGGTCCTTGACCCACTTGGACTTGAGCTTTGTATAGGCGAAAAATATGGGTCTATTTTCATTCCTCTACATATAGACAACCAGTTAGACAAGCACCATTTATTGAAGATACTTCCTTTTTTCCTTTGTATATTTTTGGCATCTATGTCAAAGATCAAGTGACTTTAAGTGTGTGGTTTTATTTCTGGGTCTTCAATTCCATTCCATTGATCAACGTGTCTGTCTCTGTACCAATACCATTTAGTTTTTGATCACTATTGCTTTGTAGTAAAGCTTGAGGTCAGGTGATTCCCCCAGCTGTTCTTTTATTGTTAAGAATTGTTTTTACTATTCTGATTTTTTTTTTTTTTTGCCTTTCCAGATGAATTTGAGAATTGCTCTTTCCATGTTTTTGAAGAATTGTGTTGGGATTTTGATTGCATTGAATCTATAGATTGCCTTTGGTAGGATGGCTATTTTTACTATGTTAATTCTCCCAATCCATGAGCATGGGAGATCTCTCCATTTTCTGAGATCTTCTTTGATTTCTTTCTTGAGAGACGTGACGTTATTGTCATACAGGTGTTTCACTTGTTTGGTTAGAGTTACCCGAAGATATTTTATATTATTTTTGGCTATTGTGAAGAGAGTTGTTTCCTTAATTTCTCTCTCATCCTGTTTATCATTTGTATAAAGGAAGGCTACTGATTTGTTTGAGTTATTTTATATCCAGCCACTTTGCTGAAGTTGCTTATCAGCTGGAGAAGTTCTCTGGTAGATTTTTTGGGGTCACTTATGTATATTATCAAATCATCTGCAAATAGTGATGCCTTTATTTCTTCTTTACCAATTTGTATTCCCTTGATCTCTTTTTGTTGTCTTATTGTTCTAACACTTTGAGTACTGTATTGAATAGATATGGGGAGTGGGCATCCTTGTCCTTGATTTTAGTGGGTTTGCTTCAAGTATATCTCCATTTAATTTGATTTTGGCTGTTGGTTTGCAGTAAATTGCTTTTATTATGATTAGGTATAGGCCTTGAATTCCTGATCTCACTAATACTTTTAACATGAAGGGGTGTTGTGTTTTTATGCGTTCTATTTCTGCATGTAGGGAGATGATCATGTGATTTTTTTCTTTGAGTTTGTTTATATAGTGGATTATGTTAATTGATTTTTGTATACTAAAACCAACCTTGCATCCCTGGGATGAAGCCAACTTGATTGTGGTGAATGATGGTTTAATGTGTTCTTGGTTTCAGTTTGCAAGAATTTTATTGAGTGTTTTTGCATCAATATTCATAAGCAAGATTGGTATGAATTTCTCTTTTTTGGTTTCTGTCCTTGTGTGGTTTAGGTATCAGAATAATTATGGCTTCAGAGAACAAGTTAGGTAGTGTTCCTTCTCTTTCTATTTTATGGAATAGTTTGAGGAAAATTGGTATCAGGTCTTCTTTGAAGGTCTGGTAGAATTCTGCACTAAATGCATCTGGCCCTGGGCTTTCTTTGGTTGGGAGGTTTTTAATGACTTCTTTTATTTCCTTGTGGGATATGAGCCTGTTTAGATAGTTTACCCGCTCTCGATTTAATTTTGGTATGTGGCATCTGTCTAGAAAACCATCCATTTCATCTAGATTTTCCAGTTTTGTTGACTGTAGGCTTTTATAGTAGGATCTTATGATTTTTTGAATCTCCTATGCTTCTGTTGTTATGTCTCCCTTTTCTGATTTTGTTAATTTGGATACTGCCTCTTGGACCTTTAATTAGTTTGGCTAGGGGTTTATCTATCTGTTGATTCTCTTAAAGAACCAGCTTTTGGTTTTGGTGATTCTTTGTTTTGTTTTCTTTGTTTCTATTTGGTTGATTTCAGCCCTGAGTTTGACTATTTCTTGCCTTCTACTCCTCTTGGGTGAGCTTGCTTCTTTTTGTTCTAGAGCTCTCAGGTATGCTGTTAAGTTGTTAGTATAAAATCTTTCCAGTTTCTTTACCAGGGAACTTAGTGCTATGAACTTTCCTCTTAGCACTGCTTTCATTGTGTCCCATAAGTTTGCGTATGATGTGTCAATTTTTTCATTAAATTTCAGGAAGTCTTTAATTTCTTTCTTTATTTCTTCCCTGACCAAGTTATCATTGAGTAAAGAGTTGTTCAGTTTCAATGTGTATGTGGGCTTCCTGTAGTTTTTGCTGTTATTGAAGACCAGTCTTAGGCCATGGTGGTCTGATAGGATGCATGGTATTATTTCAATCTTCTTGTATCTGTTGAGGGTTGTTTTGTGACCAATTATATGGTCGATTTTGGAGAAGGTACTATAAGGTGCTGAGAAGAAGGTATATTCTTTTGTTTTAGGGTGAAATGTTCTGTAGATATCTGTTAAATCCATTTGGCTCATAACTTCTCTTAGTTTCACTGTCTCTGTTTAGTTTCTGTTTCAATAACCTGTCCATTGGTGAAAGTGGGGTGTTGAAGTCTCCCACTATTATTGTGCAGGGTTCAATGTGTATTTTGAGCTTTGGTAAAGTTTCTTTTATGAATTTGGGTGCTCTTGCTTTTGGGGCATAGATGTTCAGAATTGAGACATTCTCTTGGTGGACTTTCCCCTTGATGAATATAAAATGTCCTTCTTCTTCACACTTTCTTACTATTGGATATGAAGATGGCAACTTCTACTTGTTTCCTCGGACCATTTGCTTGGAAGACCTTTTTCCATCCTTTTACTCTGAGATAGTGTTTGTTCTTGTTATTGAGATGTGTTTCTTGTATGCAGCAAAATGCTGGATCTTGTTTGCATATCTGTCACGCGCTCTTGTTGAGTCAGCTTGACAAGCCGAGAGGCTTGGAAGCTACTCACGAGGCAGAAGAGTTTCACGGAAACTCACTCCTAGAGTCTGGTGTTTTTTCTAACCCATACATTAATTTTCCATTCCTGAGTTAGTCTAGTGTATGGATCCACGTGCTCTTTTTTAGTATTATCCTATTATAAGTGCCTTTTAAGATTAAATTTTGACATAGCTAAAGCCTTCGCCAGTGTTCCAACATGTCTTAGAAAGTCCTTGAGCAAGACCATGGACTTGGAATTTAGGAAGAATGTTGCTATTCAGTGACATTTAGAATAGCCTCTGGTACTACACTATCACTTGGAATAAAAGCCAAATCGCTCCCATATACAGGATTTTACAATGGTTTAGGAAGTAGATCGGGCTGTGGTTTTAGAGTATTGCATTATTCATGAGATGGTTAGCTAGAACGGAACTCCCTAGTTAGAACCATGACTTGGGTGTGAAAGCCCTTGCCCTAGGAGAGTAAAGACCTCACACCTGGCTTCTAAGACTATAGCTGGCGTTAGATAGGGCTGACTTTGTCTCAGTTATTTTTATTGCCCAGTTCCTTCCAGTCTTTGGGTTTTCATTCCTCTGTCTTGTGCAAGAGTCATTAAGCATCTGGTAACCTCATTTGTACCTTGCAGGTATGTCACCCAACTTCCTTATTGTCTTCTGTATAAAAAGTTTGATGCTCAATTTGACAAAATACATTCAGATTCTACACAACCTCTCCCGAGTGCATCTGTCTGTCATTCATCCGAGGCTTTGCCCACCCGAGACTAGAGACCTGTTCCATGCAGACAAAGGGGCCCAGAGGGTCTGTGACACATATCCAGTCTGTTAGCTTATATCTTTTTATAGGTGAGTTGAGTCCATTACTATTGACAGCTATTAAAGACAGATGACTGTTGGTTCCTGATATGTTTGTTTTTGGGGGCTGGTGAGATGGCTCAGTGGGTAAGAGCACTGACTGCTATTCCGAAGGTCCTGAGTTCAAATCCCAGGAACCACATGGTGGCTCACAACCATACATAACAAGATCTGACTCCCTCTTCTGGAATGTCTGAAGATAGCTACAGTGTACTTACATATAATAAATAAATAAATAAATAAATAAATAAATAAATCTTAAAAAAAGAATTTAAGGCTGATATGTTTGTTTTTGTAGGTGGCTTTATGTGCTTGTGGTGCTCTGTTTTGGCTTTGTTGTAAGATGCTTACTATCTTGTGCTTTCTTTGGTTCAGGTATCTTCCTTGTGTTGGTGTTTTCCTTCTAGAATTCTCTGTAGGGCTGGATGATATATAGATATTGTTTAAATTTGATTTTGTCATGTACTATTTTGGTTTCTCCATCTATACTGGTTAAGAGCTTTGCTGGTTATAGTAGCTGACACTGTCATTTGTGTTCTCTTACAGTCTGTATGACCTCTGACCAAGCTCTACTGGCATTTATAGTCTCTGTTGAGAAGTCTGGTGTAATTCTGATAGGTCTACCTTTGTATGTTACTTGGCCTTTTCCCTTTGCAGCTTTTAATATTCTTTCTTTGTACTGTGCATTTAATGTTTTGATAATTATGTGACAAGAAGATTTTCTTTTCTGGTCCCATTTATTTGGTGTTCTATAGGATTCTTGTACCTTTATGGATATCTCTTTCTTTAGGTTGGGAGAGTTATCTTCTATGATTTCATTGAAGACATTTTCAGGTCCTTTGAGCTGGAATCTTCATTCTCCTCTATGCAGATTATTCTTAGATTTGGTCTTTTCATTGTTTTCTAAATTTCTTGGATGCTTTGTTGTTGTTGTTTGTTTTTTGAGACTGGGTTTCTCTGTGTAGCCCTGGCTGTCCTGGAACTCACTCTGTAGTCCAGGCTGGCCTCAAACTCAGAGATCCGCCTGCCTCTGCCTCCCAAGTACTGGGATTAAAGGCGTGCGCCACCAGTGCCTAACTTGGGTTAGGAGTTTTTTTATACTTTGAATTTTTTTGACAGTTGTGTCAATCTCTTCTATCGTATCTTCTACACCTAAGATTCTGTCTTCTAGCTCTTGTATTCTGTTGGTAATACTTGCATCTGTAATTCTTGACCTCTTTCTTAGCTTTTCTGTTTCCAGGCTTGTTCTGTTTTCTTTATTGTATCTACTCTACTTTTAAGTTTTGGATTGCTTTATTCAATTCCTTCACCTGTTTACCTGTGTCTTCCTGTATTTCTTTCAGTGAGTTATTGATATCCTCCTTAAAGGACTCTATTATCTTCATGAGATAGGATTTTAGGACAGATTCCTGATTTTCAACACCTGTGTTGGTCTATTCAGGGCTCGCTGTGGTGGGAGAACTGGGTTCTGATGATTTCCCCATATTTTGGCTTCTTTTGCTTAAGGTCTTGAGCTTGCCTTTCAACATCTGTATATCCCTGATGTTTGTTGGTCTGGAGTCTTCCTCTTTTGTCCCTGGGTTGCTTCAGGTCTTCCAGTAGGCCTGTGTCCCTGGTTGTATCAGATCACCTGTAGGGTCTTCTAACTGAGGCCTCTTCATAGGGGCAGAGAAGCTGTGGATCTGTTGCCCTGCCTGCAGTAGATCTCCTGGGAGGCCTTCAGACTGTTGGGTCTTCAGTGGAGCAGTCAAGTTGTTCTTCAACTTCACAAAGGGTCCTCAAATGCTCAACTGCTCTGAGTGCAGTGGGTCCTCGAGGATGGATCGGGATATGGTGTCTTCATAGGAGCAGACCAATTAGGAGTCTGCTCTAGCAGCAAGGACCAAGCAGAAAGGGTGGAAGGGACAGAAGGGTATAATTGTGAGTTTTTATGTCATTTAGAAACACTATTGATTTATTTATTTCTCTTAAAAGCTAAAAAGGTGATTTCCCTAGAGTATCCAATAATATCTTCAATTAATCATGGTGTATTTTCAGACAAAATTATATCATTATATGTATGAGATAAGAACAACAAAATCATAGAAAAGAATTTCCCCAACCTAAGAAAGAGATGCCTATAAAAAATACAAGAAGCTTAAAGAACACCATATAGATTGGACCAGAAAAGAAAATCTACCCACCACATACTAATCAAAACACAAAATCTACAGAAAAAAAAATAAGAAGAATGTTAAAAGCTGCAAGGGAAAAGGCCCAATAACATACAAAGGCAGACCAATCAGAATTACATCTAACTTCTCAAAAGAGACTCTAAAAGCTAGAGGGCCTGGACAAATGTGTTACAGCCTCTAAGAAACTACAGATGCCAACTCAGACTACTATACCCAGCAAAACCCTCAAACACCATAGATGGAGAAAATGAGATATTCCCAAACAGATCAAATTTAAACAATATCTATCCATAAATGCAGCCCTACAGAAAATGCTAAAAGGAAAACTCCAACCAAAGGAGGTAAACTACACATAAGAAACAATTCTACATCAGTGAAAACAAAATAAGGGAACACATACACACACACCCTACCTGTAGGGTTATGGGGTTCTGCGCCCGGGAAATTGACCATGCTTACCCAACTGGGTGGGTGTTGGGGAAGCACAGGCTGAGGTGTGGGACAGCCAGAGCTGGCTTGGGGGTTCCTGGGTATGCAAGGAGGCCAGGCCATTTGGTTCTCAGGCTCTTGGACACCCAGGCACTGCTGGGAGCCATGGGAGATCTAAGAATGGAGTAGAGGCCCATAGGCTGGATCTAGCATGGGGCTAGGGGAGGAAAGGAGAGCTCAGGCTGGTCCCGTGGAAGGAGTTATTGTCTTAACAGTGGCAGTGGTCTTGGGCTTGGTGGTAGTCATGGCTGGGAGTGCAGAAAGGCCTTCTATGGGAGGTTAGATGGCAGCTCTATAGGCAAACCCCTTCTCCATGGCTCCTCATTGTGGATCCCAATGAAAAGAGGCTGTCCATGGTTTTAAGACATTTATTGTCATGGTGGAGAGTAGATGAGTAAAACCATACCCCACTTCTCAGGGTGGGCCCTAGGTTAAATTTTGCAGGGAGGAGTGTCTGGGAAAGAAAGCTTATTGGCTAAGCCCTTCAGGCTTTTAGGTACCTCATTAAAATGGAGATCTGTCTTGAGTCTACATGACCACAGGTCACCTTCTCTACCTGTGGAGGGTCTTGGGGCATTATCCATACATGACTGATGGCCACAAATCTATGGGGGGCTGTGGCTAGTGGCAGGGGCCTGGTGCCTGGGAATCAGGCAAAGCACCTACTGTCCCTTCAGGGTCACCAGGGCTTCTAGTCTTAGCTCAACCAGGAACCAAGCTACCCTTCACAGTCCCAAAACCACCAACATCAAAATAACAGAAATTAATAATTATTGGTCATCAATATCTTTCAACATTAATGATTCAATTCCCCAGTAAAAAGACAAAGGCTAATAGAATACACACACACACACACACACACACACACACACACACACACACACACACACAGAATCCATCTTTGTGCTGTATAGAAGAAACACAAAAAATATAGTCATTATCTTAGTATAAAGGCTGGAGAAAGGTTTTTCAAACAAATGAACCCAAGTAACAAGCTGGAGTAATCATTCTAATATCTAATCAAATAGACTTCTAACCGAAAGTAATCAAAAGAGACAGAGAAGGACACTTCATTCTCATCAAAGGAAAAGTCTACCAGGAGGACATCTCAATTCTGAACATTTATGACCCAAATGCAAGGGTACCCACATTCATAAAAGAAACGGCACTAAAGCTTAAATCACACATCAAATCCCACACATTAATAGTGGGAGAATTCAACACCACCCCTCGCACCAATGGACAGATCATGGAGACAGAAAGTAAACAAAGAAATAACAAAACTGACAGATGTTATAATTCAAATGGACTTAACATATATCTGTAGAACATTTCACCCAACCACAAAAGAATATATCTTCTCTGCATTTCATGCAACCTTCTTTAAAACTGGCCATATAGTCAGGCACAAAGCAAGTCTCAACATATACAAGATAATTGAAATAACCCCATGTACTTTATCATGATGGATTAAAGCTGGACTTCAACAACAACAGAAACAACAAAAAGCCTACATATTTGTGGAAACTGAACAACTCTCTACTCAATGAATACTGGGCCAGGGAAGAAATAAAGAAAGAAATGAAAGACTTTCTATAGTTCAATAAAAATAAGGGTACTACATACCCAAATTTATGGGACACTATGAAAGCAGTGCCAAGAGGAAAGTTCACAGAACTAAGAGTCCTCATCTGAAGGCTCTAGAAAAAAAAGCAAACACACCCAGGAGACAGGTTTTTTTCTTTAGTCCCCAAAATTCAGACAGAACTATTGAACATAGATAAATTTTTTGCCTCAGGCCAGCCTTTTTTTATTTTTATTAACAACAGGGAGGAGATGTAGTCTCCCCTCCCCCAGCCTGAAACCTGCTTGCTCAGGGGTAGAGCTTCCGCTCAATCGTTCTGCCACGACCACTGCAGGAACGTGCCGCTTTGCTGTTTGGAGCCATCATGTGATCACCCTGCTACTAGACTCCAAGATTATTTGGCGGGGAATTGGGCCCCTCCCCCTTCCTTCATAACGGAGTGCTAAAATAGTAAAAATTAAACCTTGAGCAGAGACCTTTGTCTTGGTTCCTTCCTTATCTCGCGCAGCCCAGCCCCTCTTCTCTTCCAGGTTTCCAAAATGCCTTTCCAGGCTAAAACCCACATTGTGATCTACTGGCCAGACACAACAGTAGATGGCAGGAAATAAACTCAGGGATGAAAGCAACCAATTTGAAACAAAGAGAATAGTACAGAGAACAAACAAACAAACAAAAAAATCAACAAGATAGACAAACCCTTAGTCAAACTAACTAAAGGGTATAGAGATCATGTCCAAATTAACAAAATCAGAAATGAAAAGGGAGACATAACAACAGAAACTGAGGAAATTCAAAGAATCATTAGGTCTTGCTTCAAAAGCCTATACTCCACAACATTGGAAAATATAAATGAAATGGATAATTTTCTAGACAGATTCTAAGAATCAAAGCTAAATCTAGATCAGGCAAACCATTTGAATAGTTTTAACACCCCTAAGGAAATAGAAACAGTCATTAAAAATCTCCCAACCAAAAAAAGCCCAGGGCCAGATGGTTTTAGTGTAGAATTCTACCAGACTTTCAAAGAAGAGCTAATGCCAATACTCCTCAAAGTATTCCACAAAATAGAAATGAAAGAACTCTGCCAAATTCATTCTATGAGGCCATAGTCACCCTGTTTCCTAAACCACACAAAGACTCAACAAAGAAAGAGAATTTCAGACCAATTTCCCTAATGGACACTGATGCAAATTATTCAATAAACTACTCATAAACTTAATTCAAGAACAGATCAATGACATCATCCATGTAGTGAAAATGGACATCATACCAAAAGCAATCTACAGATTCACCACAATCACCATCAAAATTCCAACATAATTCTTCACAGGTATTGAAAGAACAATTCTCAATATGATATGAAAAAAGCAAAAATCTCAGGATAGCCCAAAAAATCTTGAAGAGTAGGAGAACTTCTGGAGGT
Source organism: Mus musculus (assembly GCF_000001635.26). Taxonomy (NCBI): domain Eukaryota; kingdom Metazoa; phylum Chordata; class Mammalia; order Rodentia; family Muridae; genus Mus; species Mus musculus. The sequence goes on from NC_000075.6 coordinate 27,492,120, forward strand.
ATCACCATCACTGACCTAAAGCTTTACTATAGAGCAATAGTAATAAAAACTGCATAGTATTGGTATAGAAAAAGACAAATCAATGGAATTGAATTGAAGACCCAGAAATAACCCCCCATACACAGGGACACTTGATTTTTGACAAAAAAGCCAAAACCACACAATGGAACAAGGAGAGCATCTTCAACAAATGGTGCTGGACTAACTGTATATCTGCATGTAGAAGAATGCAAGTAGAGCCATATTTATCACCCCACACAAAACTCAAGTCCAAATGGATCAAAGACCTCAACGTAAGGCCAGGCATACTGAATCTAATAGAAGAGAAACTAAGATACAGCCTTGCATGCATTAGAAGAGGAGAATTTCCTGAACAGAACACCAATGGCTCAGTCATGAATTAGTAAATGGAACCACATGACACTGTAAAGCTTCTGTATGACAAAAACCAAAATGGCAGCCTACAGATTGGGAAAAGATCTTCACTAACCCTTCATCCAACAGAGAGCTAATATCTAAAATTTATAAAGAACTCAAGAAGTTAGACTCCAAACAACCAAAAAAAAATAGTCCATTCAAAAAATGGGATACAGAACTAAATAGAGAATTCTCAACAGAGGAATCTTGAATGGCTGAGAAACATTTAAGGAAATGTTCAACATCCTTAGCCATCAGGAAAATGCAAATCAAAACAACCCTGAGATTTCATCTTACATCATTCAGAATGGCTAAGACCAAAATCTCAAGCAACAGCAGATGCTGGCAAGGATGTAGTGAAAAGGGACACTCCTCCATTGCTGTTGGGACTGCAAACTTGTACAACCTCCCTGGAAATCAATCTGGCAGTTTCTCAGAAAATTGAAAGTAGCTCTGTCTGAAGACCCAGCTATGCTGATGCTCCTGGGCATAAACCCAAATGCTATTACAGCATACCCCAAGGACATGTGCTCCATTATGTTCATAGCAGCTTTATTTGTAATAGCTAGAAACTGGAAACAACCCAAAGGTCCCTTGACTGAAGAATGGATACAGAAAATGTGGTACATTTATACAATGAAATACTATTTAGCTATTAAAAACAAAGGCATAATGAATTTTTCAGGAAAATGGATGAATATCATCATCTTGAGTGAAGTAACCCAGACACAAAAGGACATGCATGGCATGTACTCACTTATAAGTAGATATTAGTCATAAAATACAGTATACCCATGCTATGCTCCACAGACCTAAAGAAGCTAAATGAGACCTTAGTTGAAATGCCCAACAGTGGGTATGGAAACTGAAGAGACCACCTTCAGTAGCCAGATAGGACCCCCACAGTAGAGGGATGTGGTGACACCAACCCACCTACAAAATTTTTGACCCCCAAATTGGTCCTGTGTAAAAGAAATGCAGGGACAGAGATAGAGCAGAGACTGACAGAATGAATGGCCAACCAGTGACCAGCCTATTTTGAGACTCATCCCATGGACATGCACCAATCCCTCACATTAATGATGCTAGGTTGTACTTGAAGGCAGGAGCCTAACATAGCAGCCTTCTGATAGGCTCAACCCGGAAGCTGACTGAGACAGATGCAGACACTCAAACTTTGGACAGAGGTCAGGGACCCCTATGGAAGAGTTAGGGGAAATATTGAAGGCCCTCAAGGAGATGGCAACCCTACAGGAAGGCCAAGCAGTATCAACTAACCTGGACCTCTGGGAGCTCCCAGAGACTGAACCACCAGCCAAAAAGCATTCATGAGCTGGTCTGAGACCCCAGGCACATATATAGCAGAAGGCTGCCATGTCAGTCCTCAGCAGGAGAGGATGCTTCTAATCCTGTAGAGACCTGATGCCCCAGAGTTGGGGGGGGGCATAGGGAGGGGCTGCCTTTTCAGGGGCAAAGGGTAGGGCAGATGGAGGAGGAACTACAAAGGAGGACTGGGGGCGGGGGCAGCAGCATTTGGGATGTAAATAAATAAATAAATAAATACAAAGTCCTCATTGCTGAAAATTATAAACCCAAGGATCTGTAATTCACAGAATGCTTGTTTTGTAGATCACTTGATACATTTTATTGATTTTGAGTGCAATAAAAGAAAAATCTTTGTTAAAAAAAAAAGCAAAAAATCAAAACCCTTACAACACACTTCTAATCCCAATACTTGGGAGGCAGAGGCAGATAGATTTCTATAAGTTTAAGGCTAGCCTAGTTTACATCATAAGCCCCAGACTTGCCAAGGTTACATAGTGAGACCCAGTCTCAGAAATAAACAAATTAATAAGAAACATTACAACAATATGTTGACAGTTTCTCCTTCCCATACTTCATATATTTTACTTTTAAAAATATATTTGTTTCTCTCTTCCCCATCACCTCTTCCTCATTTCTCTTCTTCCTCCCCCTCCTCCTCCTCCTCCTTCTCCTCCTTCTTTTCTTGTTGACTCTATTGCCAAGGTCCTTTTTTCTGTTCCAGAATTTCCATTGGATTCTGACAGCTCCAGCTTCTTCTGACATCCCTCAGCAAATCTCGAGTCTGGTTTATTGTTGCCACAGGAGCCCCTAATGAGCTGGTTCAGATGTCTGTTCAATCCTGCAACACAAGCATCTTCTCTGGACCTGCTCCTGATCTCTTGGGATGCTGCTTTTTCTTGGCTCTTTGTATAACTCGTAATTTTTTTGTTGAAAGGCAGACATCCTGTGAAGGACATTGGGGACTGAAGTAAATGTTTTTCATGCCTAAAAACAAGATGACTTTCCTTCTGCTAAGACTTTAAAGTAGCATTTTGGGTTAATCCAGCTTTAGATTGGCTTGGCTTTGAGTTTTGTGGTTGCTATGGTTATACTTAATGGCTCACAGACTTCATGAGGACCTCTTTAATGATCACATCATATTGTTTTACATACATGGCAGGATATTCCATCATGCATAGGTCCTTGGTTCTTGGGTTCTCTATATTTGAAAAGTCCTCAATAATAAAATCTCAATAAAGGACATACATGAAACGAACAACTAATAATCAAAGACTTCGAGTTTCCATAGCAATAATTTGTGTTTTGGATGTGGGCTACTTTGTCAGAGGATACTTTTCAAAGTCTGGCACTTTATACCCTGAGATCTTCATGTGCCATGAACCTGGGAGGTTTGCTTCTTGTAACATGTATCCACATTTGAGAACATACACATGGGATAGAAAGCATTCTTTTGACCTTATCAAGCTCCATCTCGGCAAGTATTGTGTCTCTGGGCCTGTAGATGTGACCTTTTTCATACTAACTTTCCTCCCTAGTATATACTCCTAGCCTTGGTGCCCCAAGGATGGCCATGCTTTGTATCTCACCAATTAATGTTATTATTCTTGACTTGGGCTTGAGGGTAAGGATATCAGTGATTCAGTGTGCATGTGTGTTTGTAGCATGAGGAGGGAGTGGGGTGGCACTTGTGGCTTCCAGTCTTTCAGGTGTGTGTTCAATAGAAGGTTTAAATAAAGATGCTAGAAGAGTGTAAGATACGTCCATTTCTTGACCTAGAGATTTGGCCAGCTAACACAACTCTTATGTACTTGCATTTTATTCTATGGCCTCTGCTCCAGGTGAGCCAGTTTCTGGGTCTCCTCTTTCCTGCAGGTGTATACTCTCTGCAGACCTCAGCCTAGTCAGTTTTTCTCTGCACTCAGCATTTCAGCTGCATTCTCTCATTTGGTCACTGTTGCAGGGGTGGAGGGAGCTTTCTTATCTGCCTTCTTGATAGTAACCCAAAACTGTGGAACATTGTTTTTTTTTTTAAAGTTTCTAAGATTATTGTATTTTCAAACTATGTCTATCGAAACCACTGTCCAAATATAAGTACAGAATAAGGTTCTTGGAGACACAAGGCTTTGTCTCATGGAGATTTCAACTGAAAGCAATTTTGGCTGAAATATTTAATGCCAACAGAGAACTAATTCAGAATATATCAATATAAATGAAATGGAAATAAATGCCTATGTGTTATTGTTTTTTCTTTTTCTTTTTAAGGGGAATGTTTTCATGATGACTTATAGTAAAACATCTAGACTAATATAAATATTTTATATGTTGGGAAGGATTCCAAAGTCTACAAGAATGAGGTAAAAGTTTTGTTGAATTAAGAGTAAATATTATTATTTAAGAGGTAGGAATAGATTGAAATATAGAAAGCATGAGATCAACAAAAAGTAAATTTAGTAAAGGAGCAATTTTGATCATATCAATATTACTATAAATATAAGTAGACCAATCTCACCATTTACAAGACCAATGTAAATGGGACCAGGAAATGTCCTTGTGTAGCTGTAGAATTTTTCTTTCAGTTCATTTTTTTTTTTTTTTTCTGGTGGGAAGTTTTCTTACTAGCCAAACTTTACGGAATACATAAGCTTCTTAGCGTCACACTTTTCATCCAAAGTTATATGGGGAAAATGTATATTTATACCCATCAAACCAAACTCAATTTTTAGCAAAGAGATTTCAGAGAAAATAAGTTATTTTCTAAACACAATTGTTGAAATCGTGTGTAGTGGTTTTTGAAGGCTTGACAAGTGTTAGTGGGGATGATGTTCACTTTGGATATTGCTGAAAGGCATCTCAGAACTGTACTTGTTGGAGCAGCCCATGTCACTGTGCACGTCTTACTGAGCATGCTTCAGCAAGGCTGTTCATTCTTAGCTTAGTGTTGGAAGGCATGTGCTCCGGAAAGTTGACAAGTGTTTAAAGAAATTATGGGGAAAAGCAAGAAGAATAAGAAGATGGATTGAATGGTGGAGATCCTACTGCAAATGAGGAAATGTTTTGTTAACAGCCATGCTGATTACTGGTGATTCAGAGGAGATGTTTTAAGTGTTTTGCAAACTAACTAGTTTGTGACTAGAAAACAGGCATTTTACTGTGCATATTTATGTTTTTTAGGAACTAGATTAGAGGGCTGTGATTGGTATGTCGTACTTTCCTGGAAAAAAAAATGAATGTAGATTAGGCTCCTGATTCCTGGCTGTACACAAAATGTCTTAATAGTCAAGAACCAATATAAATATGCTGGGGAGATGGCTCAGTGGTTAAGAGCAATTGCTGCTGTTGCAGAGGACTTGAGGTCGGCTCCTAGCACCCACATCTGATGACTTACAACTGTGTGTAACTACAGCTCCGAGGAATCCAGCACCCTCTTCTGGCCTCCAAAGGCACCAGCACACACACACACACACACACACACACACACACACACACACACACACGATAAACATTTATAATAATGAACCAGGAGAAGATCTCAAGTGCAAGAGGCCTTTGTATGAGATAATGCAGAGGGCCCAGACAGTGAGAGGATTTAAGAAGGGCTTAACATATTTGCAGGGATAAAGGCAATCTCTGCCAAGTAAAACAGTGTTCCCTCAGTAAGAGCATAGATACGTATATAATTAACACAGAGCCTGTAAAGTCTTTGAAGTAAAAATTGGATAAAACCTCAGCAAGAATTTGGAAAACCTATCTTCATTGTGGGAAATTTCTACAAATAGTTATTCATAATTCGTAGATCTGATGGGCCCATAGCGACAGGTACATGAGAGATTTTAGCGGCACTGAGTGACACACTCCTGTCTCCTCCTATTCCATTTTCTGGTGCTCATTTTGCTTATGTTTGCATTTTTCTCAGGGGCCTTTCACCATCACTGCCTTATCTGACTAGAAGGTTCAGCCCCAAGATGTGCCTCAATCTTTTATCTATTTTAGGGTTTCTACTTACAGGTAGAAACTCACTCTCCCACTGAATCACACAGAGAGACTGTTTTGTGCCTGCGTGTGGAATGGTTTAGTTGGAGGATGATGGGGCAGTCTGAGTTCATGTTTTGGATGTCCACGTGCCGGTGCTATTTGTTGCACAGGATACTCTCTCCCAGCGCACTGATGCCTGTGCCAAAGTCGAGTGGCTACAAGCATAAGGACTTACTTTTGGGTTCCCACTTCCATTCCGTTGATTTCTATTTTTATCTCCGTGCTGCCTTGATAACTGTAGCGCTACAGTAAGTTTCACTATCCGGAAGTGTGAGTACTCCAAATTTATCATTTAAAAGCACTGTTTAGGATTTTGAATTTTCATACAAAATGTACAATCTGCTCATCAATTTCAGGAGACTAAATGGTGTTGAATTGGCAATCGTTAGCAGGAACAATACCGTTCACTCACTGCCATTTATCATGGCCTGATGTCTGTCCTCCAGGGACTGTGACATTTTTCACCTTCCACAGAGGGTCCTTCCTTTCCTTTACCTCCCCTCCCCTCCCCTCCCCTCCCCTCCCCTCCCCTCCCCTCCCCTCCCCTCCCCTCCCCTCTCCTCTCCTCTCCTCCTTCCTCTTCTCTTGTATTTTTGGTTCATGGAGAACATTTTACCTTTTTACCTATTATACTTCATAAAATTAAGTTTTGTAGGTGATTTCAGGCAGTTGCATGTGCTTTCATTCGTCTTTCTCTTGCATGTCCAATGTCAGCCATTTACAAAGTCAGTCACCATATGTTTGCCAACCTTTAGTGCAGGCACCAAATTAAAACTGTCAAACATAACAGAGGCCTGAACCCCAGTGTCCCTAAAAGTGCACAGTGTCTCCAGGTAACCGCCCAGGATCTTGACTCCCTTAAAACCAGGCATGGCCTGCTGGTCAACCATTGCTTCATTGGGAATTTGGGGAACTTCTGCGCATAGGAGAGAGCAGGACTGTGGGGAAAAGCTGAGGTCTCTCAGGGGAGTGTTTTTCCTTGCAGTGTGGGAGAGGATGGTCTCTTTGATGGAGAGTGAATTCAGAGATAAAGGGCCACTTGAAGGGCTTATTCTTCCTGGAAATGCGCAGGACAGTGGAGCTGCAAAGATGTGCTTCCTCCTGTGAGTGGGAGGGAGAGACAGATATCAGAACAGAAGAAAGGCCTTATGCCACAGGTCTGGGAAAAAAAAGCTCCCCAGGAGACTCTGGTAGTCTTTTTGTAGTTGAAATTCTATTAAAGGGATGAGATTTAAGAGGAAAAAATGACCCACCAATAAAGGACAGCATAAAATTAATGCTGACTCTCTGCTACTTGGGATTCTGGGTACTCTTGCTAAGGGTGTTCAGCAAAGAAACAACCCTTGTGGACAGTTAGGAACTGATCATGGATAAAGATGTGGTGATGCAGGGAAGACTGTAAGGCCTTGCACCTAGGAGCCATCTGCTTTCCTTCTTGTGTGGCCCTCTTCCTTTCTGATATGTCTCAATAGGAAGGGTGAATCAAAAGCATGTTCCCTACCTGACTGGGAACCTGCAGTGGGGCAGGAGAGGAGCCTCGCTCTGAGTTAGTCCTGGCTATTTAAAGTAGGACACTGGGATGTGATCATCTGTGAGGAACACCTCTGTCCAAACAGCTTCCCATCCACCTCCATATGCTGACATGCTCTCCAGACCCCCTGTCCTCGGAACCTCCCCTTGTGAATTCTTCTGGGCTTCTTGGAAATTCTGGAGACCCACAGACCTGGAGCCAGTGTGGGGTGTTCTAACGGCTCATTCCTATTTATACCTGGCTCTCTGGCTGTCTTCTAGGGATATTTCTGAAGTATGTAATATATTATGAAGACTTTGATGATTTGGAAAAAAGATTAAAAATTAATCCAGGATGATGTGAAATCCTGACTGCCCTCACTTGCTGAGCTAACCTTGGGTATTTGAACCTATCTGTGAGCTGTTTCTATGAGATTGGCTCTCATTCCATGTATCCTCCCTTACGTATTGGCCAGTCTGGTCCAGAAAGGAAGGAAAACACACAAAAGCACAACACCCTGTGCAGCTAATTAATTATTTTGCCTGTTTGAGATAGAAATGGTGGAACAACCCTTTAAAAACCAAATATCAATTTTTAAAGGAACTCAACTAACACATTTTCATAAGGCAAACATGTGAGGCTTGGTTGGAGGCAGCAGGCCCAAGAGAAGGCCAGAACCACTTCACATTTGCATACATACTTTTAATAGGGATTGAGGAAAATGAATACCCAGTACAAATAATTAGAATATTTTAATGACTCCTCTTCAGGGTTTTGATTTTGTAAAATAAACACATAACAGACAGACACCACCAGTGTTGTTAGGTGGCAAGGATTCTGGCAGAACCAATTATTTCCCCCCAGTTACTTGAGGGAGGAGACTATAGATGTGTCTTGATTACCATCTTGAGTGACAGGTGAGCTAAGGGTCCAGGTTCAGGGTGTGAAATCTCAGAGGAGATAGCCACAGCTTTCTGGTTCTGCTCCTGCTTGACTCTGTCATCTGCCGCCTACTCTCTCATTCACCGGCACAGTGCAGGCCTCTCAGCTGGGAGCTTAATACATACTTTGAACAAGAGCACTTGCCAATTTCTTTGGCAGTAGTTCCTTATACATGCTGTGGGGCATGGAATGCTGAAGATAAAAGAGGCCCAGAGAATTCAGTGATGGCATCTGATTGGGAAGTAAAGCTACTCTAAAATTTCTGTATCCTCTAGGGGTGGGGTCCCGCCTCATCTCAGTTCTCCAGACTCTGCAGGGAGCTGTCAGACTGGGAAGACAACCTCCATGATCATTAAGCAATGGCTGGCTGCTGAGCTTTCTTCAAGCTTCACCTAGTGAGATAGATCCTTTGCTTGTGTAAGGACCCGAATTTAATCCCCATTACCCACGTAGAAAGGTGAGGTACAACCTTGCCTATAATCCCAGTGCTGGGTAGGTCAGGGAGGAGCAGAGACAAGAGGACCCCTGTGTTGGCTGCCAGTATAACTCCAGATTTAGTGAGACTCTGGAAGAAGATGGAGAGCCATAAAGCAGGGCACTTAATATATTTCTTCTGGCCTCCACATGCATCATGGGTAGAGTACATACATTCACCCTCACACATACATGTACACATGCTGCACAATGCTACACATGCATACACATACATATACATACACATACATATATACATGCACACACACACACACACACACACACACACACACACACACACACAATCCTGAGGCATTGATGTAGCTCCAAAGACTTAGCCAATCCAACCTGTGTCCCAGCCTCGAGGCTCCTCCCTCCATCCACAGCCAGATCACTGGCACAACACAAGGTCTGGTGTAGTGTTCTGGTCCAGGGAGAGAAGTGGTCAGACCTCCACTTACAATGCCAGCCTCTAGATGTGGGGCCTGGGTAGATAGGGGTCTGTTTCCTCATACCTGAGCAAGTCCTCACTGTGTTTTAACAGTTTTTCTTCCATCTGTGCCTCTTGTTTGAAAACTCCTCCCCTAGGGTAATAGAGACCTGGATTGGGGCCACAGAACCTGTGGACCCCCTGAACTTCCAGCTGAGCAGACCTAGGGCCTCCCACACCCTATCCTGCATTGTCTGTTTCCACAAACCACAGCTCTGGAGGAAGACATTAGAAACTCTCAGAACTCATTCTAGTGTATTCACTACTAGCTATGTCTCAGGGAGGGAAGGAGGGAGGGAGGGAGGGAGGGAGGGAGGGAGGGAGGGAGGGAGGGAGGGAAAGAGGAAGGGAGGGAGGAAGGGAGAGAGAGAGAGAGAGAGAGAGAGAGAGAGAGAGAGAGAGAGAGAGAGAGAGAGAGAGAGAGAGAGAGAGAAGCTTGCCAGAGGTTTTGGGTTTTGGAGACCTTCCATCTGATTTCTAGGTAGTGTGAGCATGAAAATTCATGAGGCAGAGGCATAGAAAGGGAGGAAAGCAGGGGTGAGGAGGGGTGAGGTGGAGGTTCAGGGGAGGGAAGGGAAGGAGAAAGGAGGAGGGATTAAGAGGACAGATGAAAGAAGAGAATTATCCCAATTTATTCTTGAATGTAGAAGTCGCTGAGTCTCACTTCGCAGCCTGTACAAATGCAGTCTTAGCATTTTGGAGCGGAGTTTACACCACAGCACTTCCCATTTGTTCCATATGTAGCTGTGCTCTGGTTGTCACCGTGTGTATATATTTTATTTTTCAAACCTGATGCCAGTGCAGTTCTGGGTGGAATGACGTGTCTGATAAGTAAAGGTCTGAATTTATAGCTGTCCTTGTCCCAACTTTGTTCTTTATGACTCCCCCACCCGCCCATCCTCAAATCTTCTTGCTCATCTCAATGTTCCAAATCTTTTTGTCCTCAGATTTTTCTCCCTCTTTCCCATGGACTTAAGTCTTCAAGTCATTTTTTTTTAATTGCATCCTTACTGTTTCTGCTTCTGCCATTTTCATTCTGGCTTTGCTGTCCTGATTGCAGGTTACTGAATTGCCTCTTTGCATTCTGTCTTCTGCTACTCTCTGTGCTTGCTACCTGTTTTAGTCCTGGAGCATGTCGTCCTAGCGATGTCCTCTGCTTAGAAGCAGAGACCTTCAATCTCCACACTGTTCCAACACTGAAAGATGGTTTCCTTGCCTGTCTAGTGTATAGCCCACCTCCTCCCCGGGGGCTGTTGACTCACACCTCGCACTGCACACACCACTCACTGCTCCAGAGATGGAGCTTAGAGAAGGTTGCCTCTACTCTCTGTCCTTCTGCCCATGCAGAGGGAGCAGCTGATGGTCCTCTTGCATCAAGAGGTGGTGTCACTCAGTGGTAGATTCTTGCCTGCCATGCATTAGTCCTTGGCTGCGGGACTGTTGACCAAATCTAATGCTATGATCTCATCTGAATGTCAGTGTCACCCTACATTTGTATGTTGAGATCTGATCACATATGTGCATATAAGTGGATCCTAACATGGAGACTTTACTGGTAAAAGCTCCTGGTTACTGCCTCACCCCCTCTGCCTCATGAGGTGGCAAGAAGAAAGCCTCATCCATGAGTCAGATGTCATAATGACTTCATCCTGAACTTTGAGGCTTTCAGAATTCTGAGATAAAATGCTAGTTTGTGATATCCCATTAGAACCCCTTAAATGATTAAGATGCTTGTTCAAACATCCAGGCCACAGAATCCTCTGAACTTATGGCATGTATTACTCTGGGACATATTTATTCTCACATGTGCAGGTCATTCCATACACTTGTATACCTACTGTGAGAAGCGATCACATTAGCCAACTTAGATATCAACTGCCTCACAGCGCTGTGAGGTCCACATGTGGAGCTGTAATGTCAGCTGCTACACATTTGCTTCTGGCTAAGGAACACCCATGAATGGCAGTTTATTGGGTGCAAAGATACGTGAGTGCAAAGATGCCAATAATCCAGCTTCCACATTTTACTCCTGTCAGGTTTAGCAGCCAGCTCTCCTTTCAAACTCAGTTTCTTTGCAGGTAAAATGTGAATATCTACAAGATTCTTGCAACAAAATATATCCTATGAGGTCTGCTCTTTGATCATGCTTTATACACTGAAGTTTATCAATAGATCTTCACCCCTCTTCTTTCTGATGAGAACAGCTGTTTTCACAGCTGGCATCTACTACCAACCATTCACTGTTCACTACCTTCACAGTATCATCTGTCAGGGAGGAGAGGTGTACACAGGAGCCCCAAGTTCCAGACTTCCGGCTTTACTTAGAGCTGTGCGGGTCTCTGTGGACCTTACTCCTTGGTTAGAGCACACAGATGGTGAAGTGTTGAAGGAAGCAGGCTCTGCCTTAGTGCCTTGCCCAGTCAGGTTGCAGATGAGCATGCTACTGTGTTCCTGGCCTCCTCAGTACTTTCCTTGCCCACTCCTTCACCCAAAAGTCACCTAGCAAACAGTAGGGTCAACCTGAGCTGTGCCAAGGTGAGGCAATGCAAGCTGGCTGAGGCAAGTTGAAAACACAGAGGAAGAGACTATGAAAGGCTGTGCAGCTCTTACTGGGGAAGAGGTAAGGGCTTTACCCGGGCTCCTGTGCTGTTGAGTCTACATAGCTATCGGTGTCTGCTGTTCCTTCCCTGTTGCTGCTTTCTCCTGCCCTTGTGGACTTCTACCACTGTTCTAGTTCTACTCTTGGTGAGGGGCCCTGTATCCGTGAGCTTTTCCACCCATGCCCCAGTTTCCTAAATCATGAAATTGAGACTTAAATACATATGAACAAATGCCTAAGCCATAAGCTTGGGCTTGTTCCCTGACTAGCTCATAACTTCATTAACCTGTTCCTTCTATTCTATGAGTGCCACATGGCTGGCTACCTTTTCTCAGTTCCATGCATCTATTGAATCTCCTCCCATATTTGACTCTATTCCAGAGTTCTCTCTCACTACTGGAACTCCCACCTCCTATTTCCTGCCTCAGCTCATTGGCCAATCAGCTTTTTATTGACAGGTGATGTTTCCATACAGTATACAAGAGATTCTCTCTACAGGGCTCTGCTGGGTCAAGGACCCCTCTCAGGTCCCTGTGTGATTTTAAGAAAGGAGTTAGCAGGAGTGTATGGAAATATGTGTAGGGAAAGTGACAGGAGTGCTGAAAGCCACAGTAAATAAGGGACAGGAGAAAGAAAAGAGGCAGGAGAGGAGAGACAGGGAGGAGGGCAAAGGAGGACTCTAGGAAAGGAGAGTCAGGAGGAGAAAGGAGGACTCTGGAAGAGAGCTGGAGGAAGGGGGTGGGTGAGTGAGAAGAATATAAGTGTTAGAAAAAAAAATCAGGGGAGATGGAGAGACTTACTGGGTTGTTTTGGTGTGTGTGTGTGTGTGTGTACATACATGTGCCCATGTGTATACATGTTTGTATACATGCATGGGGAGGCCAGAGGGTCACTATTTTTTGAATAATTTAAAGGGTATTAGTTGCAGTTCTCTGAAAGTCTGAAAATCTGGTGTCTGCTGTGAACTCATCTGAGCCAGGATTTTTCTTTTTCTTTTTTTAACATGTTATGTTATCTTTATTTTATGTGTATTGGTGTTTTTACCTGCACGTATGTTTATGAGAAGGTGGTAGGTCCCCTGTAACTGGAGTTTCAGACAGTTGTACACTGCCATGTGGGTGTTGGAAATTGAGCCCAGGTACTCTGCAAGATCTGTCAGTGCTCTTAGTCCCTGAGCCATCTCTCTAGCCCCTGGACATTTTAGGAATTGGAACCTTTTTATAACTGTTTCAATTTTCTTATTTGCGTTGATCTGTTTAAGTTGTTGATTTCTTCTTGGTTTAACTCTGATGGTTTGGATAAATCTGGAAATTCTTCCAATTCTTTTAGATTTTTCTAACTTAGTGGAGCCCAGGTTTTTAAAGTACTCCCTTATAATATTCTGAATGTTTTTCCTGTCTAGAGTTTCCTGATTCATCTCCAATTCTGTTAAATTTGGTTCTCGCCTTCTTTCTTTCGGTTAGTTGGACTAAGGGTCTGTCAATCTTATTTTTCTTCTCTAGCAACAAGCTCCTAGATGTGTTAATTCTTTGCCTTCTTTGCTTTTATCTTATTAATTTCGGCTTCAATTTTTATTATTTCTTGTGATCTACTCAATTTGGACTTGTTTTTCCAAATTCTTGTGTGGCATCATTATTTATTTGTGCTCTTTCTAATGTTTTAAAGCAAGTGCTTAGACCTATCAATTTCCCTTTCTGACTGATTATTTTTTTAAACATGTCCCAGAGGTTTTGTTTTGTTGTGTTTTTATTTTCATTTAATTCTTGATTTTAAAAATACTTGATTTCCTTTTTAGTCCATTCATCATTCAACAAAGTGTTGTTTCATCTCCATAAGTTTGTGAAATTGCTAGACATTCATTTACTGTTGATCTTAAGCTTTATCGAACTGTGCTCAGATAGGATACATGGAGTTATTTCAAGGTTTTTTAATTTGTTAAGGTTTGTCTTGTGTTGCTGGATGTGGTCTGTTTTAGAGAAACATTTTATGACTGTTGAGTATATTGTATATTCTTTGGTCTTTGGGTGAAATATTTTATAGCTACCTGTTAGGTCCATTTGAGGTATGTCACTTTGTTCTGATACTTTTCTGCTTATTTTTGCCAAAATGACAGGTCTATTGGATAAAGTGAAGTATTGAAACCAACTATTATTACTAAATTGGAGTTAGTCCTTGTCTTTAATTCCAGGACTATGCTTTTTATGAAAGTGTGTGTGCCAGAGTTTGGTGCATGTAGATTTAGCATTGTAATACTTTCTTGGGTAATTGTGCCCTTAATTAGAATGAAGCACCCTTTATTATCTCCTCTGATTAACTTTAGTAAGTCTGTTTTGTTGGATATACCTTTCCATTCATTCACTTTTTGAAGGTGAGTTCATTGTAGTCAGTAGGAAGATAGATTTTTGTCTCTCTGACTCTCTAGGGCTAGTGGTCCACCAAGATCTAGGCATCTGCTTTTGTTTTTGTTTTTGTTTTTAATACCTATACAGTCAACCTGGGATTACAGACAAACTACTGTGCCTAGCTTTTCCTTTCCTTTCTTTCTTTTTTTTTTTAACTTCTTTTTTTTTGTTGTTGTTTTTGTTTTTTGTTTTGTTTTTTTTGTTTTTTTTTTTTGTTTTCTTTTTCTTTTTTCTTTTTTTTTTATTACGTATTTTCTTCAATTACATTTCCAATGCTATCCCAAAAGCCTCCTCCCCCCACTCCCCTACCCACCCATTCCCATTTTTTGGCCCTGGCATTCCCCTGTACTGGGGCATATAACTTTTGCCTGACCAATGGGCCTCTCTTTCCAGTGATGGCCGACTAGGTCATCTTTTGATACATATGCAGCTAGAGTCAAGAGCTCTGGGGTTCTGGTTAGTTCATAATGTTGTTTCTCCGATAGGGTTGCAGATCTTTTTAGCTCCTTGGATGCTTTCTCTAGCTCCTCCATTGGGGGACCTGTGATCCATCCAATAGTTGACTGTGATCATCCACTTCTGTGTTTGCTAGGCCCCGGCCTAGTCTCACAAGGGACAGCTATATCACCATCCTTGCAACAAAGGCTTGCTAGTGTATGCAATGGTGTCATCGCTTGGAGGCTAATTATGGGATGGATCCCTGGATATGGCAGTCTCTAGATGGACCATCCTTTTGTCTCAGCTCCAAACTTTGTCTCTGTAACTCCTTCCATGGGTGATTGTTTCCAATTCTAAGAATGAGCAAAGTGTCCACACTTTGGTCTTCATTCTTCTTCAGTTTCATATGTTTTACATATTGTACCTTATATCTCGCTATACTAAGTTTCTGGGTTAATATCCACTTATCAGTGAGTACATTTCATTTGAGTTCTTTTGTGATTGGGTTACCTCACTCAGGATGATGCCCTCCAGGTCCAACCATTTGGCTAGGAATTTCGTGAATTCATTCTTTTTAATAGCTGAGTAGTACTCCATTGTGTAAATGTACCACATTTTTTTGTATCCATTCCTCTGTTGAGGGACATCTGGGTTCTTTCCAGCTTCTGGCTATTATAAATAAGGCTGCTATGAACATAGTGGAGCATGTGTCCTTCTTACCGGTTGGGACATCTTCTGGATATATGCCCAGGAGAGGTATTGCGGGATCCTCCGGTAGTACTATGCCCAATTTTCTGAGGAACCGCCAGACTGATTTCCAGAGTGGTTGTACAAGCTTGCAATCCCACCAACAATGGAGGAGTGTTCCTCTTTCTCCACATCCTCGCCAGCATCTGCTGTCACCTGAATTTTTGATTTTAGCCATTCTGACTGGTGTGAGATGGAATCTCAGGGTTGTTTTGATTTGCATTTCTCTGATGATTAAGGATGTTGAACATTTTTTCAGGTGTTTCTCAGCCTTTCGGTATTCCTCGGGTGAGAATTCTTTGTTCAGCTCTGAGCCCCATCTTTTAAGGGGGCTATTTGATTTTCTGGAGTCCACCCTCTTGAGTTCTTTATATATATTGGATATTAGTCCCCTATCTGATTTAGATAGGTAAAGATCCTTTCCCAATCTGTTGGTGGCCTTTTTGTCTTATTGACGGTGTCTTTTGCCTTGCAGAAGCTTTGCTGTTTCATGAGGCCCCATTTGTCAATCCTCGATCTTAAAGCACAAGCCATTGCTGTTCTATTCAGGAATTTTTTCCCTGTGCCCATATCTTCGAGACTTTTCCCCACTTTCTCCTCTATAAGTTTCAGTGTCTCTGGTTTTATGTGGAGTTCCTTGATCCATTTAGATTTGACCTTAGTACAAGGAGAGAGGAATGGGTCGATTCGCATTCTTCTACATGATAACAACCAGTTGTGCCAGCACCATTTGTTGAAAATGCTGTCTTTTTTCCACTGGATGGTTTTAGCTCCCTTGTCGAAGATCAAGTGACCATAGGTGTGTGGGTTCATTTCTGGGTCTTCAATTCTATTCCTCCTTTCCTTTCTTTTCTTTGTTCTCCTCCTTCTCCTCCTCCCCCCTCCTCCTCCACTCCTCCTCCTTTTCCTCTCCCTCCCCTCCCTCTTCCTCCCCTCCCTCTTCCTCCCCTCCCTCTCTCTCCCTCCCCTTTCCTTCCTCGTCCTCCTTTGTGAACACAGGGGATACAAACTCTGGTCTTCATGTTTGCTCAGCAAACTCTTTAGTGAACAAGCCATCACCCTAGTCTCAGAGAGACACCTTAAACACTTTTCTTTTACATTCCTGGGGGATCGCTGTAGGCCTTATGCATGCTGGGCAAGCACTGTACCACTGAGCTGCATGCCAGCCTAAGAAGAGACCTTTCTGCCCCCCGTTATCCACTCTTAAGGCAGTGTGCCCCCTAAGTCTGTAGAGCTGATTGGGGAGTGAGAGCAATACTTCACACAGCCTGTAGGACACTCCGGAGGAAACAGGTAACCACTCCTACAAGTGTCTCAAGTTGGATTGGAATCTGTTGCTAGGATGCTGATGGTACACAGATTTGCTTTTCTCTCAGAGGTCTCGGGTCATGCAGTTTCTCAACCGAGTTCTGTTTCCAGGAAGCACGTGGCTAAGGTACAAGGGTTCTAATGAAGGAAGTCAGTGTACCTCTTGGAGTTACAAGTACATAAGGTGGTGTGGGTTTGGAGCTGGGAAGGTCAGTGGTGTTTCTGCATCATTCCTGGTGTAGAAACAGCTAACTTAAAAGGAAGGACCTGGAGTCCAAGGCTGAGATGATGACAGGAGCATGTGAGGTTCCATGTAGCCACCAGGATGCCTGACGAAGCAGACAGCCCTTCTCTTCTGGACCTTCTATAGTTCCTAAGTTCACCAAAGCCTTGCCCTGAACCCCTTCCTGTCAATTCTGGAGACATTTGAATAATGAATTCTGTTTAAGACTGAAAACCTCGAAGTTCCATCTGTAACAAGACTCGAAATAATTACAGCTGATGATTGCCTAGTACTCTCAGCCAGAAAAAACAGAACAGCTTTTGGCCGCCAGCAATTACAAGCGGCACCGGCTTTAGCAGAGACAGAACTTTTAAATGAATACATGAATACATTGCTGAAGATCAGAAGGCAAGAGAGTGAAGAGGTGGGGGTGGGGGGGGGAAATGAGTTGGCAAAAATGGAGTGACTTCACTCACTACAGGAGGGAAGAACAGAGGGGGGAGAAAGAGAGAGAGAGAGAGAGACAGAGAGAGAGAGAGAGAGAGAGAGAGAGAGAGAGAGAGAGAGAGAGAGAATGAGAAACCAAACTTTTGCCCATTATATTTTAACTTTCTATAATGGCAGAAAGAGTTGGCTTAATATAATGGCAGAAAGAGTTGGCTTAGAGTGACATCTTAGAGGCTCTGTAATTCTGTATTTTAGGCCATTTTCTAACGGTTAAGTTGTATTCTCACCAAGAGGAAGAGTGAGGCCGTTTGATTGCCATAAATATGGTTTGGGTTTCAGAACTTGGTGTTTCATAGAGACCTGAGCTCAAGTGCAATTCACCGCAATGGCTCTGTTGCTTTGTCAGCCACTCCAGCGCTCTGAGCCCTGTTCAGCATTCTTGTCTGCGAATCCCTTCCCAGCTGTTCTCACGGGAACTAAGTAGGTCAACTTCTATGAAGTGGTTGAACTGCCGCCTGGAATAAAGTCTTCAGCTAGAGAACTCCTGTCTCAGAAGAACCTGCGCTTCTTCCCTGTTGGTCTCCCCGCCTCTACCTTCAGTCCTCTCTCACATTGGTTGAACCTGTCTGACCTTTCCATCGATTGAAGGGAACCAGAGTAGTCATGACTCTTTCAAACGATGACCACCAGTATATCAATCAGGACTCCTCAGAGACAGATGGGTGATATATGTTTATAGATATATGAGAAGCAATTTATTGAGGGATGTGGCTCACATGATTATGATGGCTAAGTCCCATGACAGGGTATCTGTGAGCTAGAGACATGGGGATGCTGGAAGCCTGGCTCAGAAAACCAAAGGCTTAAGAACCTTAGTTACTATGATAATACATGGAGCAAAACCAAATTGGGGGATCAGGGCTTTATTGTCTTACAGGTTACAGTTCATCACCAAAGGAAACCAGGAAACCTGGAGACAGGGGCTGAAGCAGAGACCATGGGGGAAAATTACTTACTGGCTTGTTCTCCATGAGGACAACTCCTTTTCATGCAAAGCCCAGATGAGTCTGCCTAGGAAGATCACTGCCCTCAGTGACCAGGGACCTCCTATGTTAATTAGCAATTAAGACAATGTTTCCCTGCATACGCCATAGGTCAATTGGTCCAGGCAATTATCTGATTTGGTTCCATTTCCCCAAATGACGTTAGTTTGTGTCAAGGTGACAAACACTAGCCAATATAATGCTTATTGTCAAAAAGGAAGAACAAGGGGTTGGGATGGGAAGC
Source organism: Mus musculus (assembly GCF_000001635.26). Classification (NCBI taxonomy): domain Eukaryota; kingdom Metazoa; phylum Chordata; class Mammalia; order Rodentia; family Muridae; genus Mus; species Mus musculus. The sequence goes on from NC_000075.6 coordinate 27,510,762, forward strand.
CACTGGTAGAGTTGTGAAATCCACACGTGCCTGAAGTTCTGCTGTCCAGGGCGGCAGAGGAAGGTCTACCCAGCTCTTAGAGATCAGTTCACATTCTATATTTGGTTTATTCCTACTGAGTGGATGGTACTCTTCCATACAGAGTCCAAATCTCTCCACTCAGTTCACACATACCTGTCTTCCCTGGTGAGGTACTAAAATAATCTTCATTATTTTCCTAGGTGTTCATCTTACAATCTGACACCTGAAATTTACTATTTTTATAGGTAATCATTGGGTTGGGGACTTTACCAAAAATTCTGAACCTAAGTGGAGAGGCAGAGGCAATGGTATCCCTTCGGCCACTTTAAAATGCACATTTACTGTGATTTCCCTTCCTGGTGGAAGAAAACATCTGCTACTGATGGTTAATTCCAACCAGGATCGGAAGTGGAAGCCTGAAACTCATCAGACATTATAAGTTAGTGGATGAGCCTTCACAGACCTGGTAATCAGACCTCTGGAGTGGAGGTTTTCAATCTGATTTGAAGACTCCATCATTTGCCTGCACTCCAGCTCCTTGCCTGCTTCTGACTCACCCTCCCACTCCCATCTGCGAGTTCAGGCAGGTTGGAAGGCTGCTTCCTGTCCTCTAAGCTGGAACCATATGGGAGGTGGTTCCTTCAGATGCACTGGAGTGAACCATGTGAGCAAACCCAGCATAGCCATGTTCCTCTGCAAAGCATAGGAGTGCCATACAACCCCTTTCTCTCTCCATCACCTCAAGTGCCTCCTACTCTCTCATCTGCCAGCATCTGCATAGGATTCTGTTGTGACCTTCAAGTTCTCTCCTTCATATTCAAGGTTGCCTGGTTACTATACCATCTCTTAGTGTTGCTACAGTCATCTGTTCTGAGGATGGCATATTGGTTGATTTGACTTTTACAGCTCTTTTAAGTTTAGATGTTCAACACATCTTATTAGGTTGGTGACTATACAACTTCTAGTTTCCCGTCTCCTCCCGCTCCCTGACCCCTAGCCTTATTTGGGTTATATCATTGCTTCTAGGGACTTTCAGCTAGTAAGGTGGGCAGGGGACATAGAAGAAACAAACTAGAGGAAGTGTGTAGTACAATTTAAAATGCAGTCTATGGGAACTGTACACATATAGTAAGAAGTGGTGAGTAGGATCCAATCTCAGGACTAGCTTTGTGACACTTGACCCTGAGCTAGTCCCAAGCTGTCATTGGTTGGGAAAGTTCTATCGGTTTGGACAATGTGACTTGGAGTTGTGAGGTGGTAGCATAGAGGGGACACCCAAGTAGATGTCACATGTATCTCAGACTTAATCCTTTGCACTTTCTGTCCCTCACCCTGTGTTTGGGGAATGTAGAAGAAGATATTCAGAAAGACGCTAACTCATCTTGGGCTAGAGTAACATGATACTACAGGCTGGGTGTTTTGTAAAGAACAGAAATGAATTTGGTACATACGCCTGGTGGTTGAGTCTCAGATCAAGGGGTCCTATCTGGTAAGGGCATCTTGGTGTGTTATCATGTTAGAATAGAGTGTGGAAAAGAGGGTGGTGGTGGTTGTATCCTCTCAACAGGTCTATGACGGCATGAGGCCTTCCTTGAGGGCAGAGCTCTCATGACTGATTGTTATGACCAACTCTCATAGCCTACTTTCTCAGTGCTGGGAATCAAACTCACGGCCTTCTGCTCCCTCCTCAGGCTCTCTGCTTCTGAGCCACATCCCCAGTCCCTTAATCATTGTTGCATCGGTGAGCAAGTCTGTGTTTTAATACAGGAGAGGTGCTCAGCCGAAGCCAACACCTTGTGCTTGAATCCTTAGCCTCTAATGTTATGAAGACACCAGTTTCTTTTTATTGTAAATTGCCCAGTCTCCAGTTTTCTATTAGAACTCATACCAGGTAAGTCAGGCTTGGTGGGTTAAATGATTCCTATGGAGCAGCAAGGACTATCCTGGGGTTCCTGAGACTGAAAGCACTGCCTTGTAGATGATGGGGGCAGGCCACCATCCTGACATCCCACCTCTTCCACAGAACTCCATGGTGGAAGCCAATGACAACCTCAAGATTCATGGGCTGTTGTATCTGGATAAAGGGATTGGCATGTATGTCTTATGCCTCATGCCAGTAGCTAACCAGGGGTCTGGACTACTGAAACTCTTCTCAGACCTAGTATGGGTATTACTAAGCAAGGACACAGTAACATCAAGGACCATGTCAATCCATTTTGTGTTGAAGTAATACCACAGGCTTCATCATATTTGACCATTTGTTTAATCTCTCTGAGCCTCGGTGCTTTGTTTCAAAAAACTTCTCCTGTTAAAATGAAATCAGCTTGAGTTCATTACTATATACCCCATGGATATAACCCGTATTGTTTACTTGTCTAAAACATTAGCCATCCTTCACAAGACTCGGGCATGGTTTTTGAGGGCTGGATATGCTATATATTTCAAACATTCCCCGATGATGAGATAATCGTTCCTCAGCTGACTCTGGCCTGCAGAGGTGAATAACAGAGGTTATGACTTCTGGATTGTGGGAACTCGGTGGCTGGAGAGGAGTAAGAGAGAGACAGAGAGAGGTGATTGGCTTCCACTTGTTCTTGTGACACTATCTTCCATATAGCATATGAATTTCACAGTAAATACTTATAAATTGACTGATAAATAAGCTGAGTTCCCTCATGGCAACAAGTAAGGTTGTGAATTTCAAATGGAATTAGTATCTAGTAGAAGAATTTTGATAAAATATGGAGTCACAAACACACATGTTTTTGTTACTGTAATGATGCTATGGGATTTTTTACAAGGAAGGAATATTAGTAATAAACAAATAGTCAAGGAAAGAGAGAATAGCATGTAAGAGGTGAACATCAATATTAATAGCTAGAGAACAAATAGAAGATGAAAGACTGGTAGCACCATACAGTGTGTGTATCTGTGGTGTGTGTGTCTCTGTGTGTATGTGTATATGTATGTGTATGGGGTTATGTGTGTACTGTGTATGGTATCTGTATGTGTGTGTATACACATGTGCCTGTGCATGGTATATGTGTGTGTGTGCATGCATATGTATATGAGTGCATATGTGCATGTGCGTGTGCGTGTGCGTGTGTGTGTGTGTGTGTGTGTGTCTGTGTGTGTGTGTCTGTGTCTGTGTCTGTGTTTGAGGGGACAGTAAACAAATGAAAAACAAACTGAAAAGTGCCAGGCCTTGAATATAGCTACCTTGGCAGCCTTGAGGCTGAAAAGCTTTGCTTGCTCAAAAGCACTGGAGACCCAGCTTCCCCTCCACCCTGTGTGTGAAGCTGTGTGGTTGCTCTGCTCCTCCCTAGCAGAAACTGGGAAGCTTGCAGAGAGGCATGGACTTGATCTGAAAGTAAAGAAGGACCAAGTGAAAGTTTGGGGAACCTCTTATCCCACTCCCTGATCCAGGAAACCCATCCTCCTCCAAAAGCAGCAGATGATTCCTTCCTAAGAAAATTGGCATTCAGAAAAAGAGTTTCAGATCCTGAGCAGAGCCCAGACAAAGTTAAGCCTCTCAAGTTCCCAGTCCGCAGAGAAACTCTCCACTGATTAGCTCAGCCAGCAGCATAGGCTAGGTTTTGCCACCTGAGAACAAACCAGCATTAATCTTGCTGTTTTGCACCAATGAACATTCATTCTCGAAGGATCCACATGCCATCCTTGGTTGGCTGGGGCTTCTGCTCCAGGCTATCCTCATCTGGGCTTATGCTAATTCACCATCCTCGGCTCACCATCACCACGGCAGAGGAAGTGCTGTGAGGTGGGTCTTTTGCTGGAATGTTAAATGCTTTTGTAAATATTTGATAGGGTGGATTATTTAATTATTTAAATCACTGACAAATAATACATGTATGTTTATCAAAACAATATGATGTTTTTGTATGCTTGCTCTCTAGAACGCTGAAACTGAGCTAATTGCTAACTGCTCTCCTTCTCTTGTGAGAGCCATGATCAACTCGCAGCAATTTTCAAGCCCGCCATAGGTCTTCATGAGTTAGTCGCATTTTGAGATAAATCTTTTCAATTTATTATTCTTCCTAATTGGAATTTTGAATCCTCATAGCAACAATTTTCCAATCCTCTCCTTCATGGCCTGGGCTCTGGTGATCATAACTCTTTGCTGTTTTAGATTCATCAATAAGTGGGATTATGTGGTATGTGTCTTCGTGTGTTTGGATTAGTTCCTTGACCATAATTCTGCTCATGCTCATCCATGTTACCCCCTTCTTTTTAAAGGCTAAAAAGTCTTATACCCTATCTATCTATCTGTCTGTCTGTCTATCTATCCATCCATCCATCCATCCATCCATCCATCCATCCACCCATCCATCCATCCATCTATTCATCTATCTATCTATCTATCTATCTATCTATCTATCTATCTATCTATCTATCTATCTATCTATCTATCCATCCATCCATCCATCCATCCATCTATTCATCCATCTATCTATCTATCTATCTATCTATCTATCTATCTATCTATCTATCTATCTATCTATCTATCCATCTATTCATCTATCTATCTATCTATCTATCTATCTATCTATCTATCTATCCATCCATCTATTCATCTATCTATCTATCTATCTATCTATCTATCTATCTATCTATCTATCTATCATCAGTCTTCTATCTATCCCTTCTTTACCCATTTATGTGTTGCCAGGCAGACTAGTCATGTGGCTCTTATGGGCAATGCTGTAGTGAAAGTGGGAAGCAGCCATCTCTCCAGCATACTGATTTAATTTTCTTTGCATATCTACCCAGAAGTAGAACTGCTAGATCATATGGCCGTTCTAATTTTAGCTTCTGAGGAACCTCCTTACTGCTTTCCATAATGGCTGTACTAATTTACATCCCCATCAACAGTGTCTGCATTTTATTCTTAAAAGTTTCCCAATGAAGAGACACATTCTCGTACACTTTTCATTGGTCAAAGCAAATCATATGGCCACACAAAAAGTTGGCAAGGAAGTGACATTTTACTATAGTCTAGAAATAGAAGGAGGATAATATGAACAATTTATGTAACAGACTTCCTGTCTGGCACCAAATATTGCATATAGTCTCCTTCCCATACACGAGGTACGCTTATTTCTCCCTAAGTACATCCCTTTACCCTTTCATCTAGCAGAGGCATCAAATGCAACCTCTGGAAGTTAGCATATGAAACCAGTTCTTCTGAAAAGGCTATGCTCAAGACATGTATTCAGATCATACATGACTCCTAGCCATCTGGTGATCCAGGAATTAAACACATGAATATATAGTCAAGGAACAGAGACAGGGTGACTGTAATATATCAAAAGGGAACAAAGAAGAAGAGAGGCATAGGCAGCTATGTTTAGGTTCTCTCCCAGGTCCTGGTCTTAGATAGGGAACTATGTCCCCTATAAGGCAGGTGCCGAGGAAGGTCCCTTTCTTTGGCACAGTGCCAACTTCTGCATCCACTGGTTTGCATGGATGCTGATAGAAGCTCACACGCATTCTAAGTTCTAAAGAGCCACAATCCTGCTGGCCATGTAAATCTTTCAAAAATACAGTTAATGTATTATCAATACTCTTTATGTGATTCTTGTCTGTTCCTTGTACTAATAACTACATATAGTCCTTTTGCAGAAAAAAAAATAAGCATGCTTAATTGTTCTCTCCCAATTTAATTATAAGTGTACTGGAAGAATTGATGAGACTGTGGTGGAGAACCATTCACACTACCCCTTTTTTTCCATCTAAAAGGACATTTGAGCCAGGTGTGGTGGCGCACGCCTTTAATCCCAGCACTCAGGAGGCAGAGGCAGGTGGATTTCTGAGTTCGAGGCCAGCCTGGTCTACAAAGTGAGTTCTAGGACAGCCAGAGCTATACAAAGAAACCCTATCTCAAAAAAACAAAAAAACAAAAAACAAACAAAAAAAGGACCTTTGAATGCCGTGTGTGTGTGTGTGTGTGTGTGTGTGTGTGTGTGTGTGTGTGCTTCAGACAGACTCATGTAGATCAGACTGGCCTCAAACTTGCTATGTAGCCCAGGCTGACCCTTGATCTTCATGATTTTTAAGTTTATATTTTCATTCAGTCAGGATTTTTATCATTGTGATGGTAATCCTTTAATTGTTTTTCTTGTAGGCTGTGTCTTTTGTCTCCATCGGTATTGAATGAAAAAGCAGTTCCCTCTTCCACACCGACTAGACTATTGATTATTTCTTGGCATCCTTACCTGCCGGCCTCATCATTATCTCTCATTTCTCTTATATTCACTGGGGATTGAACTAGACATTCACATATGTTATCCCCTCTCTCATATTGTGCCATATGTGATGGCCAAGCATGCGAGGTTAGATTGGTATTGGTCTTATCAATAGCAACTAAACATCTACATGATTTGGCTCAGTGGGTAGACCACTAGCCTAGTAAGTGCAGGGCCCTGAGTTCAGTCTTCAGCCTGGGAAGGAGGAGGAGGGACACAATTACAAACTCTGGTGTGGTGGTCCATACCTGTGTCCAGTACTTAGGACACAGAGGTGAGCATATCTTTGTAAATTCATGGCCAGTCTGGTCTATGTTGGAATCCCAAGCCACTCAGTACTAGCTAGGGAGATTCTCTTTCATGAAACCAAGAATCTCCTTCCCACAGAAAGCTAGAATAAGGGCTAGAGCTGACATTGGCTACAGGGAGGTAAGGACAGGATGGAATTGGAATGGATTTCCCAGAAGAAAAGTGGGCATGCATTAGAACTACACAGGAACCTGACCTGGAGCATAGAAATGAGGCCTTCAGGTGCTTCAGTGGAGAAGAGATCTGCCTCTTGTAGCTTTGGGTCTGTTTTGTTTGATTTTTGTTATTATTTTGTTTTGTTTTTCTTTTCTTCTTTTTTCTACTGAGCTAAGGATCAAACCAGGGTCTTTTACACACTAGACACATATCCTATCATTAAGTTACATCCCTAGCCCTTTGTGTATTTTTAAGCCATGTGTGTGTTCTTTTTCTGTTCAACTAAAATCATGAATTTAAAAGGATCTCTATGGAGGTAGAATTAATAAACTGAAATGAGATTTGTGAGTTCTGATTTTTGACCATTAATCCATGACAACCTTGACCCGGTCTCCAAACTTCTTCTGAAAGCAATTTTTGTGTTTCTTCCTTTACAAACTAAGGCAGTCTGTGTTTAGAGACATTTTAGGTTCCTTCCAGGCCTTCTGTTCTAGAGCTTTGAAGGGCATGGCTTTACATGGAATGGCCCTGGTTCCCAGTAATCCCAAGTGGTTTTCCCACTGGCCTCCAGGCTCTTGCTGTCTTGTGTACACAGATCCACCTGATTTCCAAGCAGAGGACCAAGTGTGATGGATGTGGGTCTCGTGGAAGGTGTCTGGGGCACATGGCTTATTTACATGCTGTCTCTCAGTTCTGTATCTTGGGGCCTCTGAGTCTCCCTGCTGAGAAGCAGAGCTGGCTAGAAGCTGATCTGGCAGCTCGTTAACACTCAATTAAAGCTCTTCTCTACAGCCTGGCATTAACTTTTAAAAAATTTATACATGCAATTGAGGGAAGTAAAGCGCAAGTGTGGTTTTCAAAGCAGCTTGTGTGAGGGAGGCTTCGAAATTGTTCTCTTCTGCCCAGTGCTCAGTTTTCAGATTTACACTTGCAATCGAGATGGAAATTAAAGTGTGGTTTTAAGGTGGATGTGGATGTCTTACATGGCACAATATTAACCACTTTATATTTATAAATGTAATTAAAATGGGATTACTTTGGAATTAACGAACATAGGATGGAAGAGATGCGTGCACTTTCTTAGGGATATGCTGCGTTCTTTGTCTATAAATTCTTGATGAGTATGTTGCTACCAAACTCTTAACTTGTGTAGAACAGTAAGCTCAACATTTCCTGCTAGCAGAGCAAAGGGACTCTTGTCACATTTACCATCACAGCTCCTTGCCATGTTCTCTCAAGCTGCAGTCCAGGGCATTTGCTTCCCTGGGGTTTGAGAGGGTGGAACACTCGGTACTTGGCTTATAAGCCCCGTGGCTGTTGATTTACCTCAGTGGTGTCTTGGGTGACACCCAGGGATCACACTCTGCCTTTCCCTGGAGTGATGCATGGGCTGGTTTGTAGAAAGTAAGGGAAGGGCTGCTGTGGATCCTCTCTGTATAGCTGGCAGCCTGTTGACTTGAACTTTGTAGGGAGATCGTTGCTGTTCCTCCTATCCGCTGATGCACTCTCTGACTACACAGGAATGATTGGGGCTGATGCTGGTAGGAATTGTGGATCATCTCTTAGCTGTCTGCACATCTAAATGGTATATTACAGAGCATTAGAAATCTCATCTGAAGGTTGTCTTTCTTGACTCTTAGCATTGCCAGGACCTTAAACATTTCTCCCTTCCAGTTTAGACCAGTTCTTTGAAAGCAACTAATTTTTCCATCTGTATAACTATGATATTGTTGAACAACTATGATGTTGGCTGTTTGTGCTCTTGAGATGGGCGTGACAGTGGTGATGGTATACATTTCTGTGGCTGAGCTCTACATGTCTTCATCTTCTCTGTATGCCTCCATCTTTCCTGCCTGCCATGTTTCCTTCAGGGCAGGTAGGTTGTCCGTGTCTTCTGCCTTTCCTCTGTCATCCTCGTTGCCAGAAATATCTCATTAGCCCCAGTACTTTGTGGTGATGGGTGGGAATCAGTGACTATGCTTGGCACTGTACTACTGAGCTCCAAATCCCCAGGCATTCAGGTCTTGCCCAGCCCAGGTGAAAGATGCCCACATCTTTCCCTCATCAAGGCTTTAGGTGGGAAAGGGTTGGGAGACAGTGCTACTTCCCAGCTCTCCTGTCTATGATCTAACTCCCTTTATCATTCACTGCCATTTTCAGAAGACTCTGAATTAAGACCCCTTTCTCCTTTGCCTCCCCCTAATACATTTGCATGCTCACTGAGGCGAAAAATTACATGATTTCAAGATTGCCCTGAGTCCTGTTTCAGACCTTGGGCCTAGTTAGCAGGGCCATAGATGTGCAATTAAGCTGGGACTCACTGTCCTTAACAAGGACTCGGAGCTGCTTTAGTGTGAGAGCTTCCTGAGAAGGCTTTGCTCCACTGCTTTGCAGCCCCGGGGTGCCTTTGTCATATCCAGAGCCTAGATACCCCGGGCAGGGTGAGTCTGTGAGAAAACATGGTGTAGCTGCACAATGCATCATGGTAAGCGAACAGCTAGAAGGCTGAGGGAAGGGAGTTGTCCCCTGAAAATGATTCTGTCTAAAATGTTCAGAAGAAAAGGTTAGGCCTAAATCTTTGGCAAGAAGAGCCAGACTTGCTATTAAGAGAGACAAACATATCAGATGAAATCATTGACTGCTTTTCACTGAGCCTCCTGTCAGCGGCAAAGCGCTGGAGCTTCCAAAAACACCCGAAAGACAACAGGCTCGTAAATGAGGGATTTGGAGTGGAAAGATAAATGAGAAAATAGAGAAGCCCTGATTGCATTTTATGTCATCCTGGGTGGGAAGAGAAGTATAAGCCACAATACTTTACCAACAGTGGGCAGGGTCAGGACACATGGCAGGGTCAGGTACATGTCTAGACCAGAGCCCCTTCACTTCTGGCAACAAGGAACCCTGGTTTTCTTTTTAAGTGAAGTTTCGTTTCTCTCCTTTCCTTTCCTTTCCTTTCCTTTCCTTTCCTTTCCTTTCCTTTCCTTTCCTTTCCTTTCCTTTCCTTTCCTTTCCTTCCCTTCCCTTCCCTTCCCTTCCCTTCCCTTCCCTTCCCTTCCCTTCCCTTCCCTTCCCTTCCCTTCCCTTCCCTTCCCTTCCTTTCCCTGTCCTTTCCATTTCCTTTTCTTTTCTTCTCTCTCATTCATTCTTTCTTTCCTTTTTTTTTAAAAAGATTTATTTATTTAATGTATGAGTGCTATACCTGCATGTACACTTGTGTGCCAGAAGAGGGCATTGGATCCCGTTATAGATTATAGATGGTTGCAAGCCACCATGTGGTTACTGGGAATTGAACTCAGGATGTCTAGAACAGCCAATTCTCTTAACCCCTGAGCCATCTCTCCATCCCCAGGCTGATTTCTTTAGGTCAAAGGGTTTGCCTTGGCAACTGGGAACACAGACTTTAACAACTGGATAGGTCCATTTAATCCACATTTTTAGGGACCAAGCATCTCAGATTTATTGTTTTCTGTATTTTTATATCGTCTGTATCATCTTTACTTCTTCAATTCGTTCATAGTCCTTGCAAATCTTTGTTGACTGGAGGCACTAAGCACACCAGTCAACGAGTTGGAAATTATTCTGAGATTTACTCAGAGGATAAGAGAACCCACTTACTGCAAATCTCTCCAAATTAACCTGACTGAAAGGGAAAGCCAGGCTGAACTTCCTGGTTGTGTGGACATTTATTTGTGAATATCTTCACTTGTTCATCCATTGAGAACTGACTGGGTACTTACTCTGTTCCTGACCAAGGGTCCTTGTCTCTTGTGGGCCTTCTTTGCAGCTGGAGAAATGCACTTCACTGATATGCCAGGCAACTGGAGGAGCACGTTTTGCCTGGAAGCCTCAAGCCTCTGGGCTGTGGGCCAGAGGTTCTTTCCTAACTGAGCCTGGTCACAAGGGTCAGGAGAATCAGATGCTGCAAACAGTTCCTTGCTGTGGATTGCGGATCACACTTCGTGGGAGGCACCAGAGGTTCTTGGTAAGAGAGTGAACTTGAGGCACTCATCTTGTAGTGAAAGCTGAATGCTGCTGTCTCCCCCCACCCCCTTTTTCCATTAATGTATTTACTTATTCACTTTACACCCCAATATCAGCCCCCTTCTCCTTCCAGGCCTCTCTTACAACTCCTCCTCCATCCCTTCTCTTCTCCTCTGAGAATGTGGTACACCCCCCCCCCCAAGCATCCTTCTTACACCCCTCCCCCCAGAACATCAAGTCATTGCAGGACCAGGCACAGACCACATCCTCTCTCATTGAGGCCAGACAAGGCCAACCAATGATTGGCCCAAACTGAGATCCATCTCACGGGCAAGAACCAATCCCTGACACTGTTAATGCTACTCCTCTCTTCGTGGCCTTTCCTCTTCTGAAGAGACCTGAACTCAGCCTCTCTAATTGCACAAGTGCTTGCTCTATGCTGGCTTTTGCCCCCCAGAAAAGCAGGGAAGCAGAGATAACACAGTCAAATGTGTGAGATGATAAGTTCTGTGTGGTATAAGTGGAAAAAATGCAGAACCAGAGAGACAGAGATGGGGTGATTGGACACGGACATAATTTTGTTGTTTAAAGTTTAGACATAGCTTTTAAAAATTTTAAAATTAGATTAGCAAACAAAGTAAATCTCATCTCGGTGACTCTGTACATGTGTGTCCTGCTTTATTTTCCTTTGCCTCCCCTCCACACTGCCCTTTGTCCCCTGCCCCATTCCAGGTGGCTCCCTTCTGTTTCTCGCCCTCTGTTTATTAGCTACCTTAAGATCTTAGCCATCCCTTCTCATGGACGCCTTTCTAGTTTCAACACCAGTGTTCTTAAACAGAAGAAACCTCCGAGACTCCAAAATTCCAAGTGCCCCTTCCATCACAGTGAGGACATCTGGGAAAGAGAAAGTGGCCTTCACCAAGCATGGCGTCGTTTAGTGCCTGGCATTCATTTGGACTCAGCAGCCCCAGAATGGAGAGAGCTGTTTACTGTTCATAAGCCAGCCATTTTAGGGTGCTTTAGTATTTTGTCACAGAAACCTAAATGATCCAAGATAATAAAGTGCCCTCTGCTTAAGATTTAAATGTCTTGTATTGTGTGCGTGAGTGCTTTGCCTGCATGTATGCACAACACGTGAGCCTGGTACCTGGGGAGGGTCAGAAGAGGGTGTCAGTTCTTATACCTGGAGTTATATGTCATTGTGAACCACAATTGCGGTACTGAGCTGTCAACTTGGTCCTCTGAAAGAGCAGCCAGTGCTTGTAACAACTGAGCCATTTGTTCAGTCCCACTATTCAATATTGAAACCAGGCAGCCTATGCCATTACAATTTGTGATATTATCTTATTTGTTCTGTGCATTTGACCGGCACACTTCTGTCCCCTTGTTTCCCTTCAGTGGAAAGGCTGGCTCTCTAGACCAAATCATTAGTAGCATAAAACAAAAGTGATGTTGTAGGAAATTACTTGGGTGGCAGGTAGAAGGCCAAATGAACAATGGGACTGTCAGTCCCAAGAGTGGCAGATTTATGTTGTCTCTCTTCTAGGCTGAAGCGATGTGAGGACAGTGACCCCCCCCCCCAACCCTTTACTTCTGTATCTGGTACCATGTCTAGCTCCCCTGTAGGTACTTAACACCTATTTGTTGTTATCATTGCAACTGACAAACATCGGAATCCCTCTTGCCCACCCCGCACATGGAAAGGCAATCGCTGCTTGGGCTGGGATCAATTCAGACCACAGCCCTGCTGCTGAGACAAGAACTTTACCTTATCTTGAAGCCTTACAGCCACCAGGAGCTGCAGGCCAATGTAATTTGCTAGTGCTTTTTAAGTCAGTAGCAGTTTTTCAGCAAACATATCAAACCCTTAATGGGGTTTTTGAAAGTAAATCTCCTGTTTGAAGTGAGAAGGAAAAGAAATAAGCAGTTATTATTCCATTTCTGTCCTTTACCTTTTAATCTGGGGGCTGGGAGGGAAGGTGAGTGAAACCGGGGTGAGTAGAGTGATTCCTCAAAGCCAGCAGGCGTCACGGTGGAGAGTCAACCTCCTGCAGCCACTGGCGTGCTGGGAGCCACGTGGATGAAATATTAAGTACAAGGCAGCAGTAATGTGGTTGCTGCAGATGTAATCAGATGAGTAGTTAAAGGCCTGGCATTCTTTAGGGAAACAAATGATTGATCAACCCTGCAAAATAAATAACCTGGCTCTTTGGCTCTACAGAGCAACTTTAAATATTCCATCTACCCCTATGTTTGTGAAGGGCTGTCCTCATCTGACTTTTGGTTGCTTGTGAATTTTGGAAGAATTTCTCAAACATGACTTTTTAGGCATTTTTTGATCCAGGCTATGGATACAGAGAGTGCCATTTAAAATTCTTGTTCTGTCTCTTGCTTGGCACGAGGCTCCTTGGAGTCAGTGATAACATACAGCCATTGGGGAGGCTGTGCGTTCTTTGGAGGACAGTGCTGGGATGGGGGCTATCTGGGCCAATGGCACACAAAGACACTCATCATAGTGTGTATTTGCAGTTTGGAAGCAGTGTGTCGAACATAAAACAGGATATGGTTTGGAAAGTGGCTGGCTCCTCATGGTTACCAAAAAGCCTAGAAAGCCTAGAAAGGCTGGGGTGCAGTGCTCTCTGGGGCAGCCCATGTGGTGAGTTGTCAAAATATTAAAAATCCTTGCTGGGAGCTTCTTCCCTATCTTAGATGATTTATGTTCCCAGATGAAAGACACATACACATATGGCCTTTATATTCTTTATATATATATATATATATATATATATATATATATATATATATATATATATATATATATTATGTATTTTCCTCAATTACATTTCCAATGCTATCCCAAACATCCCCCATACCTTCCCCTCCACTTCCCTACCCACCCATTCCTTTTTTTTTTTTTTTGGCCCTGGTGTTCCCCTGTACTGGGGCATATAAAGTTTGTGTGTCCAATGGGCCTCTCTTTCCAGTGATGGCCGACTAGGCCATCTTTTGATACATATGCAGCTAGAGACACAAGCTCCGGGGTACTGGTTAGTTCATAATGTTGTTCCACCTATAGGGTTGCAGATCCCTTTAGCTCCTTGGGTACTTTCTCTAGCTTCTCCATTGGGAGCCCTGTGATCCATCCAATAGCTGACTGTGAGCATCCATTTCTGTGTTTGCTAGGACCCGGCATAGTCTCACATGAGACAGCTATATCTGGGTCCTTTCAGCAAAATCTTGCTAGTGTATGCAATGGTGTCAGTGTTTGGAAGCTGATTATGGGGTGGATCCCTGGATATGGCAGTCTCTACATAGTCCATCCTCCAAACTTTGTCTCTGTAACTCCTTCCATGGGTGTTTTGTTCCCAATTCTAAGAAGGGGTACAGTGTCCACACTTTGGTCTTCATTCTTCTTGAGTTTCATGCGTTTAGCAAATTGTATCTTATATCTTGGGTATCCTAAGTTTTGGGCTAATATCCACTTACCAGTGAGTACATATTGTGTGAGTTCTTTGTGATTGTGTAACCTCACTCAGGATGATGCCCTCCAGGTCCATCCATTTGGCTAGGAATTTCATAAATTCATTCTTTTTAATAGCTGAGTAGTACTCCATTGTGTAAATGTACTACATTTTCTGTATCCATTCCTCTGTTGAGGGTCATCTGGGTTCTTTCCAGCTTCTGGCTATTATAAATAAGGCTGCTATGAACATAGTGGAGCATGTGTCCTTCTTACCGGTTGGGACATTTTCTGGATATATGCCCAGGAGAGGTATTGCTGGATCCTCCGTTAGTACTATGTCTAATTTTCTAAGGAACTGCCAGACTGATTTCCAGAGTGGTTGTACAAACTTGCAATCCCCCCAACAATGGAGGAGTGTTCCTCTTTCTCCACATCCTCGGCAGCATCTGCTGTCACCTGAATTTTTGATCTTAGCAATTCTGACTGGTGTGAGGTGGAATCTCAGGGTTGTTTTGATTTGCATTTCCCTGATGATTAAGGATGTTGAATATTTTTTCAGGTGCTTCTCTGCCATTCTTAATATGTCTTAGGCAACACAATAACTGGGAAGTTGCCCACTCTCCATGCTGTTAGAATCTACTTTCCTGTCAATAACCCTAAGTTGTCACTAACTATTTACCATGTTCCATCTGGGATGCTCTTAACTCCAATTGGGCAGCGCTCGGAGCCACAATTTCTTGGCCCTTAGCCCATGGCAGGTCTCCTTCTCCCTCCTGTATGTTCTTCTTCCATGGCAGCTTCCTTACTCCTCCTTCTGTCCTTATGGTCCTCTCTCCCCAAACCCTTGAAACCTCAATTCCACCTACGTCTCTTCTGCCCAGCTATTAGCTATTGGCATCTTTATTTACCAATCACCATTAACTGGGACCAGGGTTACTCAGTGTCTTACTTGTGGACTCCCTCTCTAGGCTAACCAGTCCTAGGGGCCCCAAGTTAGTATTAAAGTACAAGCAACATTAGGCCAACCCACTACAGTGATCACTTTCCACGAAGGAGGTGATGGCTGGATTACAGGTATGATGTGATGATGTTTCTCAAGGGCAACTGGTGTTCGATGAATCCTACCTTTGAAGGTGGTCAGTTGCTTCTGGGTACTAGAGATGGGTAAATGGTGGCTGGGTCTTCACAAGCCTTATTTGTCATACATGTTGGCTCACAGCAGGGAGAAGCTGCTTTGAGGAGAAATCTCTATGACCGATTTTGCCAAGTATTCACCTTTAGTCCCTGGTGGTGCAGGTGATGACAACATAGCAGCATACAGACATGATCCTTTTTTTAGTTGGGGAGCATCTAGTTTTTTGTGTGTTTGTTTTCCTCTTTGGAAACAGCACTGAGTTTGACTGAAGGCTACTGACCAGGATCTCTAGGAATGGGTTGATTTGGACTCACTGAAATGACAAGATGCAAAGATTATGAAGTGCTTTTATGTTGCACTGTATAAGTCATGCAAATAATGGCATCCAATAATGAGTTGTTTCATTCACTAAAGTCAATGCACACTTCTTAGGTACTTATTATACATCAAGCTTAAGCCATGGAAAACTATGAGAGATGTGGCCTTAGGCTTTCAAAGAACTAGATAGCTATTAGAACTTGGACTTTACCCATGGTCCTTAAAGGGTTGTCTGTAACCAGCACCTACTTCTGACAGTGATAGCTAGTAGAACTCTTACTAAGAGAGAGCCCAGTTCTTCTGGGGTTATCCAGAAGAACCAGTGGGAAAAAGAACCAATGCATGCATCATCATTAGGAATTTAAAGCTAGTTATGACTCTGAGGGCCTAGAAAGAACAGCAGGTTTCTGGGGGAGAATCCAGACTATTGCCTTCATACTGGTGCGTTTGTAACCAGGCTTAGCGAGTCCAAGGCAGCTTGTGCTGAAGAGAGCAGATGGAGAGGTGGATCCTTCTTTTTGGGTCTTGCTCATCCCTGGAAATGCAACAGATGGTACCTTACAGCCAGATGAGGCCAACCTGGGGCTCACAAAGGGCTTACCCACTTGGCTGTGTGTTCACCGTTTCCCAGTGTCCAGGACAAGGGTAGAATAGAATGGATGTGTGTGTGAGTGTGTGTGTGTGTGTGTGTGTGTGTGTGTGTTTGTGTATAGTGGGAAATATGGTCTTCTTGGGGATGCTCATGTTAGCAGGAGAGAGAATGTGTGAGGGTCAAAGAGCTGGGGAGGTTGTAGAAAGGCTCTGATGGCTCTCTTTCCTGGAATGACAGCTGGTAGGCAGCTGGAGAGATATTGTGTGTGTGTGTGTTAACAGCCACAGTGACTGGGTGTTTATTGAATTGCTGTGGATTTTCTAAAAGCAAAGCAAGCATACCAAATTGCTGCAAATTACCAAGGGCTTTCCTAATGTCTGATAAAAATACTGTGAACGTTTAAGGACACAGGCTTTGCAAATGGTTCTGCATGTGGCAATAGGGCTCTTCCTGCCAGGAGGACACACATACCGGTTCTTTAGAGCAAACCCAACAGGTAGGGGCACAGGAGTCTCTCCAGAAGGTGGCTGCTTCAGGCTCTCCTCATCCTCAGTTAGCCTTCCTGCCTGAACAGAGATGCTTCTAAGGGTTCTCTGGCTCTGGGGAAGCACATGCCTCAATCTGGTGGTGATGGTACAGCTTTGGGTTCAGCCAATGGGCAAGAGGATGGGCTGATTCTTAATGGCTTGGCTTAATGACCCCCTGTCTTTCTTACTTTTTTTGTGTCGCACTCTTTCTTCTGCTGTTGGGAAATAAGAGTATCTTGAAGAAGGATCTAGAATAGAGAAAAAACATCTAGTTGGAAGATAAACTCCTCCACAGCTCACTCTTGGTTTCTTTAGATCCAGGCTAACCATTCCTCTGGCAATGGCGCTACTGTTCTGTTCATTTCCCTTCGTAACTTGGTTGTGTTCTTTAGAAACATAATTCTTTTGTCCTAAGGAGAAAAGCAACACTGGCCTCAGAGGCTGTGTACTTCCAGCCTTGCATGGAGGAGCAGTGGAGAGTTGGGACTCTGTGAATTAAATTATACCCAGTTTAAAAATCATAGGAATAACTATTTAGGGTCCAAATACACTTTGGGTTGAATCAGTTCAAAGCATCAGAAAAAAATCATTGGAAATATTTGAAGAGCACAGCATGTGGCTCGGTTTGCATTTCTTAACCTGCGTCATTTGATGTTTTGATTCCTCAGAGGCTTGAGGAGTCTCACTGCCTTCCACCAGTTAAAGTGCATCAGGAATTCTACACTAGTATTGGCAGTTACAACAGAATTTCAGGGATAGCCATTCATCCTCCTGTCTGATAACTTTTTGTGGTTAACATGCTTGTCTCAGCTTGCAATATGTTTGGTCAGGATGGTATCTCACTGAATACCAAAAAGACTGATTCTGTTTTGAAAACACAGTGTACCTTTGTGGTATGTCTTGGTAGGAAATCCAAGGTATTAAACTTTCAGTGTATTAGGAGAGAGGGCCAAGTGCTTTTGGGAGAAAATAACGGCTTCCTGAGTGGTGGGTTTGAAATGTCCAGAAGTGACAGAGAGCAAGTCTGAGAGGGAGCAGACAGAAGGACAGGGTAAGATCGTGGAGAAAAGGCAGGCAAAATTGCAGGTGCATCTCTTTGCTCCACTGTGCACCAGCCCAGCT
Source organism: Mus musculus (assembly GCF_000001635.26). NCBI lineage: Eukaryota > Metazoa > Chordata > Mammalia > Rodentia > Muridae > Mus > Mus musculus. The sequence continues at coordinate 27,528,649 of NC_000075.6, forward strand.
GTGGCTGGACTGGATGAGGAATGGGAAAAATGGGATTACAATGAGCAACAGGACAGGAGAAGCGATGCCTTTCTTCAAGAATGAGCAGCGAACACAAATAGAGCCAATTCCTGTTAGAAGTGGATAGACCTCATTTTCAGCTTCACAAAATGGTACTCTAGGAACCATCCGATGATCTTCCATTCCTTAGCCAGGATCTACCTAGATGAACAAAGGACAGATAACTCTTCTAGTAACACATACTTTTTCTTGGGGGTGGGGCTTCAGTTAGCTTGGCTTCTCTGGGTCAAGGAAAGGCTCTGGATGCATCTAAACTTTCATAAGATGTGATCCCGTTTGAGACATAGAAACAACTCATGTTCTAGATACTTACGCTTGCAAAGGCCATGGAATTGAACACTCATGTATGAGCCCTAACTCTAGTTACTACTTTCCTTATATGTAAGGCTACGGTATTGGATTTTCTGAGTTCTTTTCATCTCTTAAATGAACAGTTCCTTTTCTTGTATTACATATCAAATGCTTGGGGGGGAAATCAAGAGAGGATGTTTGTACAATCTTCTGTGCTCATGGCTCAAAGACACATAAGCACATAGAAGAACATAACCATCTATCTCTTCATTTGCCTGTCCACCCATTCACTCATCTATTGATCATCCATCTATTGATCCATTGATCCATCGATCCATTGATCCATCCATCCATCCATCCATCCATCCATCCATCAGTCCATCCATTAGTTTATTAATACTCTTAGTAATTCATTCCTTGGCTCAGCATTGAAGACTTATGGTATGCTCAAACCCATATTTTAAGTTTTATCAACCCCATATCTGTCCAGTGTATTTGGCCAACCTTAAGTGCTTCAGCATTTGCCAAGAGAATTCGTGAAAGGTAACCTGACCACCTGTTTCCTAAGAACGACAGGATGGAGAGTGATTCTACTGCATTCTAGTCCATTTTCCTAATTTCTTGGCAGTTGTACATATTTCAGCGCTAAATAAATATTTGTTAAAGGAAGGGAGGAATCTGCAGCTGCAGTTGTTTGTGTTTACGCATTTCGGCCATATGCTTGTATATCATCTCCTTAGGCAGTGAAGTAGAGTGGGGAAACCATGAGGAGTCTGGAGTCACACGCCCTGACTTCTCGCACACTCTGCTTATAGCAAGCTGTGAACCTTGGATAAATCGTGTAGCCTTTCCAAATTTCCCTTTTCTCGTCTGCAAACCCACACATCTCCTTTGCTCCCCTCTAGTTTTAAAGGTGGACATGAGGAATCCAGCTGAAGGAAGATAGGATAGAGTTAGGATGTGCGAGCTGCTATAATCTTACAGACGGGGCTTGTTGTGCACACCACAGCTTTAGGGAAACGGTTGTATGTATGTCCCTTATATAGTTAACAGATGTTTTTATTTCTAATAATAATCTAATTAGTGGGTCTTACCACCTACTGTCACAAAAATGTGCCAAGTGTGGTTATGCATGCTGTACAGTTACATTAATCTTATTTGTAACTAATTTACTTAATGAGTAAACAAACTAATTTTAAGCTGCGAGTGGTAGCACATGCCTGCCACCCCAATACTTAGATAGCTGAGTCAGGAGGATAGGATCATTGTCAGTTCCAATTCAGCTTAGGCAATATACTGAGTTCAAGGCAAGCCTGAGCAACATTACGAAACCCTACTTCAAAAGAGAAAACCAAAATGTGTAGCACACAGAAAGCAAAATGAATCTAATATAATCCTCCTTATTGATTAAACATGGCGGTTATCAGCTTAGTCCTACTTTTGAAGTAGAAAGCTAGGCCTCACAGGTGCGAAAGCATCTCCCTATGGTTATCAGCTGGTAAGAGGCGAGGCCAGTGTCAGAAGCCTGAGATCTGGACCGCCCTGCTGTGCTGTGTGTACTTGACAACCAAGTTATGTTCTGTGATGGCTAAAACTGACTATAAACCACAGTTCCCGCCATGAGGTTCTCCCAGCCTAATTGGGTCCATGAAATATTTAGTGAAGGAGAAAGTGGTAATAAAGCTACAATGTGAGGTGTAGCTCAGGAAAGCCCAGAATAGGCACCTCACTTTTCTATAATGTTTTACGCCTTTCGGAGTGTTTTTAAATCCATCATCTCATTTGCTTCCCATAATAGCCATCCTTATTTATTGAGGGATTACTATGTGCCAGGCGCTGGCCTAAGTGCTTTGCTTATATTATCTCAACCAAGCCTCCCAGAAAGCCTATTATAGAGACATCATTTCCATTTTAGTGTCAAAATTTCAGTTCAACTCCTTCATATACAGAGGAAGTGAAGGAGTTAGGATTGGCTTCAAGCACAGCTGACTCTTGGACTTGTAATGTCATTGGGATGCCACCTCTTTCCTCTTCCTCTCTCTGACTCCCATCTCCCTATGGCTGTGTTCTCTTCTGTGCTTCACTCTTACCCAAGTTATTTTCTAGGGTGGCCCCAGACACCCACAGACTAATGGTATCCTTCTTGTAAATGACATTTCTAACAAATGTTTGTCACTAGCATCCCTTGCATGTTCCCAGGGCACCCTGCAGTAGGCAGACACTCACTGCGTGAGTGAGTGCAAGCCGAGGCCCAGGACCAGCTCTGTAAGTCCAGGGAAGGAGCCAGCCCAAGAGAAAGCAAGGATTATGGTTCTATAACAAACGAAGGATAAGGGAGATGGACAGTCGAGAAGTAATTGTACAATCTACTGATGAAAGAGTCGGCTTGGTTAGCTAGAGGGAGAAAGGACTTTGGGCCATCAGCTAGCATAGAAAGGATTTGTCTCAGGCAAGACAAGTGTGACTCAGCTATGCTAAACACTTGGCTTGATATGTCTAGGTCAGCGGTTCTCAACCTTCCTAGTTCTGAGACCCTTTAATACAGTTCCTCAGCTTGTGGTGATCTCCAACCCCCAAATTATTTTCCTTGCTACTTCATAACTGTAATGTTTCTACTGTTATGGCACATAATGTAAATATCTGATGTGCAGGATATCTGATGTGAGACCCCTGTGAAAGGGTCACTCAATCCCAAAGGGGTCTCAGTCGGCAGGTTGAGAACCACTGGTCTAGGTGGAAGAGCATGCCCCAGATTCAGAGCAGTGCTTTCCACAGAGTGGCAGCTGACAAGCCCCCTGACAAGGTATCTCTGATATCTTAGTGATGCCTGCCTGAACGATTGTACACTGCACCGTCTATCAAATCTCACAGCCTGGGCACGGGACTGCAGCTTCTAGTCTACACAGAGCATAGACTTGGGGTTTGGAATAATTGGAACGATACATGAGTGGTTCTTGCTGGGTATCTTCTTGCATGTTATTTTTAGCATAATTAATTAATGAATCGGATAGTTAATTTTTTCCATATGGGGTCTGCAGGAGGCAGGTGTCTTTAGATTGGGGTCAGAGTAAAGTTATGGGGAGCATACCCCTTACCAGACAGGGTTATCATCTTAGACTGGTCAATAGTCTGCCAGGTTCAGGGCTGAGTAGTTAAACTGGGCACAAAACCTGACACAATTCCTCAGTTTAGGAATTGTTCCTATCAGATTGGCCTGTGGGTACGTCTGTGGGGCCATTTACTTGATTGTTAGTTGGTGTAGGAGGGTCCAGGCTACTGTGGGCAGTGCTATTCCTGGGCTGCAGATGAAAGGTAACTAAAGGACAGCAAGCAAGCAAACCATCAGGCCTGCAGCAGCCTTTCTCTGTGGTCTCTGCTCAGTTCCTGCCCCCAGCTTCCTGCTTTGAGCTTCTGTGTTGTCTTTTCTCAACGGATCTATTGGGCATAGAAACACGTTTCTCCTCAAGTTACTTTTTGGCCAGGTTGTTTTACACAGCAATAGAAAGCAAGTTAGAGCACAGTGGGCCTGATACAAGGGCTACTCTGAGGGCTTGCTCTAAATGGGATTAGGGGTCCAATTGGTTAGTCCCTACCAAGTAGTGAGCAATACATCTCCTTCTCTGGACCTGTGTTCTTCCCTCATGACTTCAGCTCCACACCCACACCCAGGTTAAGGAGTCCAATTTACCTCAAATACTTGGACCTATACCCAGAGACAGGAATTCAAACCCAGTGAACAGAAGTGAATGGGATTTCAACCTGTGCTTCCTGCTGTGGTCTCAAGTGTCTTATGCACTTTAAGCCTCAGTTTCTGACATGTGTTTCTAAGAAGTACCACATGAACAGGCCACTGCGGTGGCCAGCACCTGTCGTTCAAGCAAGTGGGAGGTGGAAGCAGGAAGATCAGAGTTCAAAATCATTTTCAGTTCAGTTCAAAACCATGAGTCCAGTCTTGGCTAGAAACTGTCAAACACAAACAAATAAGGAAAGCAGATGATATCCCCAAGTTTCACTCTTGTAATCACACAGGTTGGTTTCCCTGTGCTCCCTGGTAGACCCAGGAGATTTCCATTTGTGTATGCTTCAGGGACAGAGGGTAGGGGTGACAGAGGCCAAATTTGGCTGCTCTCTGTAGCCCCGCCCCCTCTTTTCTTGACCTTGTAGGGCTTCTGGGCCAGCTGCCCTTCTCTCTGATCATAACTTCTAAGCTTCTTTGCAGTTCTTCAGCCAGTCCTGCTGTCTCTCTCCAAGTTCTCTCTTCTGTATCCCCTCACCTGACTCTAGCTGCCTGGTCCCTAGTTTCCCAACTAAGAGAGAAGCCTTAGAGTGAGCATAATAGAGACCAGAGGTCAATGCACTGGGCTTCTGTGCTCTCTGTGGATTCAGAAGAGGGAAGCCTAGCTCTTGGTCTTCCTACAACCTGCTCATCCAAAATGTAGTTTCAGTTCACAGACTGCCTGGCCCTACTCTCAGCTCTGTCTTCCTTCCTCTTCTTGATCCTGTCTTTCTACAGCTTCCTATTCCTGCTTCCTGTCCCTGTGTGACTCCCTACTGGACCGCCAGGTGCCACAGCTACCCCCAGGCTCTTTATGTCTTTTTTTCCTAGGAGGATGAACCATAGTGCCTTACTCCATTTTCTGTGGCTGTCACTGAGCACCCAAGGCTGAGTGATTCATAAAGAATACAGGTGAACATCCTTGCTTGTGGGGATGTTGCAGAGTGACACATGGTGACATAGACATCCTAGTTCAGGTGTCTTCACCTTAGCCACAGTTCTGGAGTTGGGAAAATTAGTTGGTAAAGTGTCTGTCCCACAAGCATGACAACCTAAATCCTGGTTCCCAGCACCTATATAAAAAGCAGACATGGTAGCACAAATCTCTAACTCCCATGATGGGGCAATGGAGGCAGATGATTCTTGAAGATCATTAGCCAGCTAACCAACCTAGTTCTAGGTTCAATGAGGTGTCTATCTTTAGGGGTGAAAAAGACTGAGAGTTAAAAAAAAAAAAAAACAATTGGCCCTTACCCCTTGCCTTCATACCTCACAATGCACATGTGCATACACATAAATCCAACCATAGGAAAACTTCCATATAGTACAACACACACACACTAACTGGAAATTTGCAGAGAATAAATATTCATGAATAGTTCATCAATCTGAAAGTTGGCTCAAAAATGAGAAGTTCCCCGAGTGCTGGTAGTAACTGTACAGAGTCCTAAGGTGCTACAGAACCATGGAGATGTAGATCTCCTAGCTCAGGTCTCCTTCTCATCTTAGAAGCCATAGTTCCATAGGTTAGGGCCTCCCCCATATGGCTTCAATTATTCATCACTCAAATACTATAGCTGGATCAAGTCTCTACCCTCTTCACTCATTACAGTGGAGATTAGATTTCCTGTGAGATCTGGTGGGGGGTCTTCAAGCTATAGCACCCACCGGGAGGAGAGCATGTCTTCACACACATCATTCCCTCCAGCATCTGACTGCATCCTGAAGAAGTTTAGATAGGTAGAAGGGGAGATGAAGGATTTAGCTTAGTTCTGTATGCAGATAAGGAGGTTAAGTTCCTTTCCCAACCAACATGTCCCACTTCTACTTCCTTGCTGCCAAGTGGGCAAGTGAAATTCCCTAGCAGATCGCACTGTAGACCAGTCAGCCTATGAGTCTGAACCTGGGACTCATCAGTTTGGAACAAAGACTCTGAATCAGATGTCCAGAGGCTGGTGTGAGCCTGAGCATTGGGCCTTAGTGCCTTCATTTGACATGAGAAGAGTGTGGAGGGGCAGAATGAGGATGAATGCTGCAGTGCAAACGTCAGGAGCATTTTGCACAGGGCACAGACTACTGTGAAAATAGCAGGCCTTTTCTTACTCTGGTAACATACATATAGCATGGTAACATGCATGTAGCATGACAACATACATGGTAACATACATGTTGCATGGTCACCACCATAATCACATGAAAGTATATAGTTCACTGGCATCCTGTACAGCACACTGATGTGTAGCTGTCACCACAACCTAGTTTCAGAAGATTTTATCACCCACAGAAGGCCCTACCCATTGGCAGCTACTCCCCTTCCCTGCTTTTCTAGCCCCTGGAGACCTTGAATATGATTTCTGTGTCTGTGAATTTAGCTCTTCTGGAAATCCTTCTGCATAGCCACATGGCTTGTACCCAGAAAACTGTGTGGAGGTTCATCCATGTCACAGTGTGTAGTGATGCTTGGTTTCTTTGTTTTTACTAAGTGTTACCTCATTTTATGGCTGTGTGGCATTTCTTTTTATATGAAGGGTATTTTCTGTTCTAAAATCTCACCCAGAGTCTCATCATCACACTGGGGAATGGAGGAATTGAAACTGGAGATGAGTAGGGATGTGTAATGAAGAAGAAGAGATTCCTTCTTCAGCCCTCTGGGAGTTCTTCTAAGTTCTTGTTGGGGACCAGGGACCAGAAGGAGCTGAGCTCTGGCCCATTTCTAATGGTCTTGAGAAAATGTGGTGGGAAGTGTGGATTGCCCTTGGATTGCCCCTAATGTGGCTGCTTTTGAGCAGAGCATCACCAGGAGCAATGACCTGAGAAATGAGAGCAAGTGACATCAAGTGACTGTCTTGACTAAGAGCCGCGGCATCTATGTGTTCAGACTATGCGTGAGGCCCTGGGACAGAGCTAGAGCTGTCCTGGGAGCAGAAAGATCAGGAATGTTGATGAGGTCACCAGGACCACAGTGGACAAGAAAAGGACTGAATTATGTTCCCTAGGATTCATCTATAGAAACCCAACCCTGGGTGCATAGTAACAGTCTTAGGAGGTAGAGCCTTTGGGAGATGACTAAAAAATGAAGGTGGTACCTAATGAGTGGAACTGATATTCTTCCAAAGTATGAGGATGCCAGAGTGCTCTAATTTTCACCAATTGGGGATGTGGCAAGGAGGAGGTATCTATGAAGCAGAATGAGAGACCTCAGCAGGCACCATCTCTGCCAGGGCCATGCCTCTGGCTCCATCCTCCTATAATTGTGAGTGGCTATTTTCTGCTGTGAGTAAGCCATTCAGCCTATGGTGCTTTTCTATACCAGCCTGAACACATCGGATCCCAGGATGTCCATGTGGAATGAACGGCTCATGAAATACCCTGAGCACATCCCCTTTCTCAACCCAGCCATCTCTGCACTGGGACTGCCTTGTTCATCTGCCAAGCTCCCGCATGGGTTGTCTGACTATACCCCTGGCCTAATGATCCAGCCTTGTTCCCATGCTTGCTATCTATTAAACTTACTTTATGATCAACTTCTGCTCTCAGTGATTGCTACTCCCAGCATGCCCTTTGGGACCTGTTCCCATAAGCTCTCCCTGCAAAGCTCAAGTGGCACGTCTTCCACGATTTCCCATAGGACCCAGAGCCTCGCCTATTGCAGCATTAGGCTAAATTGGCCTGTTTTCTAGAGAATGACAGCATTGCATGGGATGATCTGCACAAACTTGTGAATGAATGAATGAATGAATGAATGAGGGCAGCTGATGGAGATAACAGTTAAAGTGAGACAGACTTGAGATTCCTTTTCTACCTTGGAGTAGGGCCTTCGTAGTGAAGGGAAGTCTCCCATGTTGGAGGAGTTCCCAGAGCAGTCTGTTCGACCACTTAATCTAATGCGTTGTGAAGATTGAGTCAACTAAGGAAATGGCCTCTGCTAGCTTTTGTAGCTCAGGCCTTCTGTGATTTGATGACTCAAGGAACTGTACCTTGCCCTCTGCCTGGGCCATTTCTCATGCCAGCAGAAATCCTGCAGTGGCCCAGGTGTGACCCGGATGCTGATTTAGGATTCTTCAATCTCACAGGTGCTGCTCTTTATAGAATTTAATCTTGTAATGCAATGCCCATGTGGCCTTTTCATTAATCACCCCTTTCAGAGCAGATGCCTGGAGAGGGAGGCCAGGGGAGCAATAGAAAGGAGGGGTATGGAGGGGCTGATGTCTTCTGTAGCATGCCAGGGGCCGGAAGAGGACAAGAACAGGATGTAGCAGGGCAAGGAGAATGGAGGCACTGAAGGGGCTGGGGATGAAGTCATGGGTAGATGATGGATAGGTGGAAGATGCCCACAATCCCCCTCTGTGTAGAAAGCAGAGCCTGCTCAAAGTCTGTGAGTGTGAATATTTCATCTCAGCCTTGCTTTTTCCAAAGGCAGCAAACTCTACTGACTGCCTTTAGAGGACTGGGTCTCTACATTGAGGGAATGGCAAGTGTTGCACATGAACACTAGTCTTCCAACTCCCTGTATATTAGATAAGACCTAGAGGCGAGGACATGGCTCAGCAGTTAAGAACACGGCTGCTCATCTAGAGGACCTGGGTTTAATTCCCAGCACCCACAGGGTGGCTCAAACCATCTGTAGCTCTAGTACCAGAGGATCTGAAGCCCTTCCTTCTGACTTCCAGGCGTACCAGGTGTGCATCTGGTATACAGCCTTATGTGCAGGCAAAATGCCCATATACGTCGTCGTCGTAGTAGTAGTCGTAGTAGTAGTAGTAGTAGTAGTAGTAGTAATTTTAAAAGATAGGAAACTATTGGAGGAGCAACTGAGGCACGTAAAAGTCATATGACTTGCTGCTCAGTAATGGGCTGGCTTTAGGTAAGTGCTTTAGCAGTGTACTGTTTTGGGTGAATATCCCCAAGAGGTCCTTTGTTAAAGTTTGGTTCCTTGGGGTGACAGTATGAGAAGTGAAGGGACCTTTGAAAGGTGAGATCCAGTGGAAGAGTATTCGGGGTATCTTCCTGACTGTCTCTGTTCCTGGCTGGTGATAAGAGAGGTTTCTTATTAATTATCCTACCATGATGTAACACCTTTAGCAGGTATCCAGAGTAGTTTAGCCATCTTTCTAGCACCAGAACCTCCATCCTATGAGTTAAATATACCTCTCTGCTTCATAAACAAATGTGTTGGGTATTTCATTACAGTACTACAAAGCTGACTATAAAGAGATATCTCAAGCTATAGTCAGGGGGTAAAGAGAACTTGTTTTTTTTTTTTTTTTTTTTTTTTTTTTTTTTTAAGGAAGCTGTAGTAGTATGGGACACAAGGGATGAGTAGACTTGGCAAATGGGTCTCAGGATATCATTATTCATTTTGCTTTCCTGCCAGGTGCCCAAAGCCCATTTGGATTTGTTTTTCAATATGTTTTTTTTTTTTTTAACTTTGATTTCTTTCTGGAAAGTTGTTTGCCGATTCCCAGCGAGTGGAGCCTCACAACAGGGGCTATTCTGTTGGAGACCCTTTTATGCTGAGAACTGTGTAGTGCATTCTGCAAGCTATTTTCTTTTCCCCTTCCACTCCCTCTCAGGGTTTCTCCTCCATGCAAGGCATGCAAAGGCCCTTTCATCTGGGAGCTCTCCCTACCTGTGGCAGCTCACACATGCGTTCACTCTGGCATTAGCTGTGGTCTTTCTTTTCTCTCCTCCTCCCTTTGGGCAACAGCAATTGAGGAATGTAGTGAAAGACAGGACCGTGTGCAGACACAAACTCATGAAAAGGAGCACATGGAATGTAACAAATTAAATGCCACCCAGCGAGGGAAGAGGGGCTGGGAGTTGAGAGAGGAGAGGGATAAAACACAGATCAAACGGAGCAAAGCCAGCAAGTGGGGGAGTGAGCTTGGCAGTGAGGTTTCTGGGAATAGAGGCATGGCATGCCGGAGATGTAATTAAGCCCTCCCCATGGCCCTCTGCCTTGTCCCAGTCAGTCATGCCAACTTGACTGTCCTCTCTTAGCTGCCCCAGCACTTTATCCTCTGGCGGGGGCCCTCTCTAATGGTAGGGGGAAGAAGAGAGGACTGGTTAATTAGGAGAAATCTTTTTCATCCAGTGTGCCTGCTCAGTGAGGAGAGCCAAGCTGTGTATGGACAAAGATGTTCACTGTCCACAGGGCAGGCTGTTCTTATCCCACATGCCATATCTCAGTCACCTGCAGGCCCTGTTCCAGGTACCTGGGTGCTTCAAATCCACACAAGCCTTATACAGTGTTTCTCTTCCATTTCTTGCACAAGCCTCTATCTGCTTCTTGGAGTGCTTTCTAGAGTACCAGAAATGAGACCTTCTGTAGCTTTGTTTCTCTGTTAGAAAATAAGGTGTAATGCTTGAGGCTGGAGTTGTGTTAAGTGGACAAAGGGCTGTATCTTTCCAATCCTGGGACCTCTAAGTGACACTAACATTTTCTACACTCTTGTCAAGTGTGTTGGGACTGAGTGACAGCAAGCAGGAGACGGGCCATCTTACTCCTTGCCATCAGCTCTTCCCATCCTCCCATCTGTTTCTTAACAGTTTGGCCTGTGGATAAGCCAGGCAGTTAGGGTTTCCTCCCTTTCAGGGCAAATGCATTGTCTGGGGTGCTTAGCAGGGGGCTCCCCACATAGTTCAGTTCATTTAATAAAGTCTTACCTTCAAGTGGCACAGGTAATGAAGCATGGTGGGGTGCCTGCCAGCTCTAATAAGATGGACTGAAGTGAGAGGGAGGATTTACCAGGTAGGATTAGTTCACTCTACAGCAAGATGCTTGGGATACCTCTGAGGGCCCCGTGCAGGGAATCTTAAACACACGGGTCTCTCTGGAGGTCATTGGCTAGGGAGGCATTGGGCTGAACTCAGAAAGACAAGCAAGGTTGTAGAGGGCAGTGGATAGATGGAGGCTGTGGCCCCAGCTCTTTGTTGGAGTGCATGAAATGGCCAGCTTTCTTCTAGGCTGTACCTCAGAACCGAAGGCTGTTGACCTCCCCAGTGTTAATAGCTACTGTTGGGCTAGGGCAGAAGCAGAGGAAGAGAGCATAGCCCATCCTTTCATGGCTGTTCTGTATGTGTGTGACTCAAAGGTGGCCTGGGCTTCAGACAGGTACCCAAATGTGAACATGCAGCTCTCTGTCTGGCCAGCTCTAATCCTAATACAAGTGTCACACCAGCCACGAAAAGAAATGAAAGGATAGGAAGAATACAGAACTACAAAACAAAGGACATCACCAATCGCAGTTCAGCTGTGTGCCCTCTACACCCTGGGCCCTGTGCTAGGCCCTGCAGAAGAGTCCTGAATCAGACGCATCTGTTCTCTGCCCTTGAGGAACACAGACACTACAGGAGAGCTGAGCACACGGATCTTTCAGTTCTGTCTGGGTAGAAGGGCTAAAGAGGTCTCTGCAGGAATCAGGTTTGTTATGTGAATCCAGCATGGGCGTCTCCGTCCTACCTCAGATGGTAGAAAATGCTGACTGGGAGGTCTTGTGGTTTGAACATGAATCAGCTCTCAGAGGTTTAGGTATTTGAACACCTAATTTCCAGCTACTGGTGATGTTTTGGAAAGTTCTGGACCCTTAGGAGGTAGAGCCTTGCTGGAGAAAGTAGGTCATCGTGGGGGAAAAGCTTGGGCCAGCTCCATTTCCTGTTCAGACAACACATGAGTGACAAGGCTTAGCTGCACGCCCCTGCCACCATGGAAATAATTGGCATCGTATGCCACCCCCACCCACTATGATGGGCCATCTTTCCTTCAACTTTTACCTTGGTATTGCAAACTTTATATGCCCCAGTACAGGGGAATGCCAGGGCCAAGAAGTGGGAGTGGGTGGGTAGGGAAGCAGGGCGGGGGAGGGTATAGGGAACTTTTGGGATAGCATTTGAAATGTATACAAAGAAAATATCTAATAAAAAAAAGAAATAAAATTAAGGGGATGCTCACTCTTAAACTGCTTGCCACGTACTTGGTCACAGTAACATGAGAAACGACTAATGTGGAATTGGAGTCTGGAGATCAGGCACTTTCAAAATTCTGCATCTTAACAAAGTCCATGTCAAGGTTTCAGTGGCTGTCCTGTACTAAAGACTGGCCCAGTGGAAAAGTCTAAAAAGTGGGAGTTGGAGTGGGGAGGTTCGGGCAAGCATTCTATCTGGTGCAGGTAGTATTCATACCTGAGACCCACTGAGGGAGACCTGACTCTGCCTTTACAGAGGAAACAATAGCAACCAACCATCACAGGGTGTTTCACTTTCCTGTTGCTGTAACAAAATAGCTGACCAATTATTAAAGGGTGGAAAGACTTATTTTGGCTCATGGTTTCTGTTAACCAAAGTGGTGAAGGGATGGCCCTGTTTGTGGTAGAGACTGCTCATAGAGTGATAGCCCATGAAACTGAAAATATAGGCAAGAATCAGGGGTAGATGCAACATTCCCAAACCCTCCTGTAGGCTTTCTTTCTTTCTCTCTTTCTCCTTCCTTCCTTCCTTCCTTCCTTCCTTCCTTCCTTCCTTCCTTCCTTCCTCCCTCCCTCCCTCCCTCCCTCCCTCCCTCCCTCCCTCCTTCCCTCTCTCCCTCTTTCTTTGTTTCTTTCTTTCTTTGTTTCTTTCTTTCCTTGTTTCTTTCTTTCTTTCTTTCTTTCTTTCTTTCTTTCTTTCTTTCTTTCTTCATTCATTTATTGCCATTGAGGCCCCATTGCTAATCATTCCTGAGCCTTCAAGATGGTGACACCAACTGGGAACTGAGCACTGAAAACAAGAGCCGGTGGGGATGTTTCAGATTCAGATCATGCAGGGGATACACAGGGTCTGGTTTAAGGCAAGTGAATGGATCTGAGCTCACAATTTCTTAGCCCCAGTTCTGCACCCTCTGCTTCCACAGAAATGCTAAGAAACAAGCTAATGGGAACCCCAGGCTACAAGGCTCTACAACACTAGGGCAAAATCTTTTGTGTGAGAGCTGGAGTGATTTCCATGGCTCCCTGCCTGCTGTCTCTACCCTCTGTTAACCCCACCTGCTCCAGACTGCAGTTCCCTCCTTCCTGGAAGGTTGTGCATTCCTACTTGGAGGCTAGCAAAATGCCAGACAAACTGATGGGTTTCTCATATGCTAAATACAGATGGCGGTATTTATAAGGGAAGAAAGTCCTGCCACAGGAAGTTGCCAAAGCCTTATTTCCAGAGACAGCACTGTAAGACAACCCCAGAGCAGGGCAAGAGAGTCTAAGCATAGACTAGCATAGCCTTTCTAAAGGAACACCAGATGCTTTCCCAATCCCGGGGCAGTGCCCTTTATAAAAATCTACTCTTCAAGCAAGAAGCTGATGTTGCCTGCTAGCATGTGGCCATGGCTTTCCAGCTGTCCTGTGTTCAGTGTAGAAAAGAAACATGTTTCCACAAAGCGTGCATCCGTCACTTCTGAGCTGTGAAGTCTTCACTGCTTCTCTAAGCCAGGAGCCTCCAAGTCTTCCTGTCTTTTAGCCTTTCAAGCTCACTCTACTCACAATTAATGGAATGCTTACCAAGGAATGGGAACAACACTAGTGTCTTGTGTACAGTGATCCCCCCATATCCTCTGATTCCCATGTGGGCTGTGTTCCTAGGGAGGAAACACAGGCAATACTTTTACTTGGTAAGTGAAGAAAAGAGCCCAGCAAGTTAAATGATTTTGTGTAAGTGGTACATTTGAGATTCACACTGCATATTTTCACTGTGTTTACCTCCCCCTGTCACTTCTAGGCTGTAGGATGGCCAATCGCCTCATTCCAGTTTGTTCCTGTTTTTGGAACTTCATGACTCTCAAGCTTTCTGTGTACCTACCTTTAAAATATATTGTTTTTGTCTTTTGAGATTCTAATATAATTAAATCATTTCCTCCTTCCCCTTCCTCCCTCTAAAGCTTCTTGCTCTTTTTAAAATGAATGGCCTCTTTTTCCACTAATCATTGTTACATATATATGTGTATGTGCATATATGCCAATAGACATGCTAACGTGGGCAAGGGAAAGCCCAGGAGATTTCAACCTTACACAAAGAACCACAGGCAATTAAGGATTGCAGAGAGCAGGAGAAATAGTTTTCCCCAGGGAAGCACACAGAAATTGGTTATCTAATATGAAATGGTCAGTCCTGAAAATATACATACGAGTAACTTTATCCAGACTGTACCCACCTTTTCTTCCTTCACCTTTCTAGATCTGTTGTGCAAAACTCCTTCCAGAAGCCTTCCTCAATTGCTCCAGGCCTTGGTCCTCTCTGAATCTGAAAGGTACTGGTTGCTGCTTCATTATCTTCCATTAAAATAGTTTCCAATTGTCTAACCCGTGCTATTATTTGTCTCAGCATATACAGTTTATGCATTTCATATGGGTGGGTGCTTCATGAATCTTTGATGCTACCCAACCCAGTGCTAAGCTCTGCGTCTGAAACTTTATGCTGAGAAATGTTCATGGAGAGAGCTGATGGCATTTATCCTCCTAAGGGAATTAGCAACAATGACCCTGTTTAGCATGTCTCAATGTTTTTGGTTTCCCCCATGTTATTAGTATAAAGTCAGAAGTATCTAGCTTGGAAAATGCGTCCAGCTGCTCAGAGCAGCTGGAAGCCAAGGAGAGGTTATTTTGGGATGAGTTATTTCTTGCTTCTTAATCCCTTTCACATATTGTCTCAGATGGTACTTGATGAAGAAGGTTGTCCCCACTTCCATGAACCTGATAGGGAGAAACTGATCCAGGCAAAGACCAAGGATGGGCAGAGAAACGTGCGGAGCAAGGACACTTGGTTGTGGCAGTCAGATGTTCTAGTAAGTTGCTCTGTCTTCACTGCTGCTTCTATAAGACAGCTGTTCCCAGGGCAGATGGGGACAGCTGATGGCTGTAGAGATGGTAGCAGTTCTATGTTCCCTTTCAGCTCTCCCTGGATGCATTTGTAGCCCTACAAACAGTTTACTTATTGCATGCTAATTTTCTGTCTGGTGTCACAGTTTCAATGGGGACATAGAAAAAACATTTACATAAATAAATGAGGTCATTGCAGCTTGACAGTCGCTTGCAGGAAAATAAACTAGTAATAGCAGTGGTGGAGGAGACAAGGCGCCCGCTCTAGGCAGAGTGCTCAGAGAATACAACTAATTGGAGATCCATGTAGGTCCTGAGGAGGAATTGCTAGGCAGGTTAGGGACCAGGAAAGGCCAGTGTGGCAGAGTTTTCAAAGACACATCTGGGGTAAGGAAGGAGTTGAGTAAACACTAAAGGAGGTGAAGCTGGAGCAGAGTCAGCTAGGAGCAATTTCAATTATCCAGATGTGCTGTGCTCTGGTTTGGAGGTGGGAGAGGTAAAGAGGGGGGAGACTGATTTGGGAGCCGGAGTTGTGGACTTGAAGAAAAGTAGAGTGGCCGAGTTTATGGTTGGTGGGTTGAGGGGCAGGAAGGAAGGGAAGGAATTCAGGAAGAAAGGAAAGGAAGAAATACTGGAAACAAGCAGAGCACATGTGTGTGTGAGTTGTGTATCACGGGACAGAGGGGCATATAAATTAAGAGTTCTAATCAGAATGTATTGCTGTCAAACAGATAACAACGGCCACCAGTTTCATCCTTAGCTGTTGTATACTTATTATATATGTATTTAGTTTTTCCCTTTATTTCTCCCCCCCTTTAACATAATCTTTTCTTGATTCTTTGGGAATTTCACACCATGCACCCCAAATCCCACTTGTTTCCCAGTCCTTCCATATCTGCCCTCTACCTGTGTAACCTCTCCCCCAAAGAAAATAAAAAATAAATATTAAACAAAAGTTCTTGGTGACCCCTCTAAGCAACGATCTGCTCCTCTATCAACCACAGACTTCTCTCACACTCGTCACAGCTGTCCTGTCTCCAGTTCCACTGCACATGTACTATCCCTCTCTTCTGTTTTCCTTGCCTTGCTATCACATATTCATTCATTGTACTGGCACTAGAAAATGTGGAGTGTCATGCAGTATTTGACCAAACAGCTTTACTTGTGAATGTTCATTGCAATAAGCCATTGGCCTGGTTCAAGGCCTCTGACTTCTGCTACACAGTCAATACATGTGTTCTTATTACCCACTGCTCTGAGTGATATAGGTGCAGCAAGAAGCAAAGCAGGCAAAAATTTTCCAATTTGTGAAGTCTAAAAGATAGACAACCCAAGATGAATAGATGTGTGGTATTCTCTGGAGGGCAACAGAACCATTGACAGCAGGGAGCTCAAACGGAAACTAGAAGTTTTAGATAGAATGTCTAAGGGATGACTATATGGCGAGATTTCGACAAAGGCTTGAAGAATGTATGTGAAACTTGAAAGCATGCCTTCTGGCAGGAGAAACAAGTACATGGATGTATGTGTATGTGCATATGTACTTGCACATGGATGTATATGTACATGCACATGCATGTGTATATGATGTATATGTATATGCATGTGCATATGTATACATATGCTGAGTTAGCGTTGTATTGCTTATATGTAGTGTGTTTATGATTTCAGGCTGACTGCGTTTTACTGGATGATCAATTAGGAAGCTCATTCCCAGGGAAAGACTACTTGTACCTCTCTTAGTCTCTCTCTCTCTCTCTCTCTCTCTCTCTCTGCCTCTCTTAAGATTTATTTATTTATTATATGTAAGTATACTGGAGCTGTCTTCAGATACCCCAGAAGAGGGCATCAGATCTCATTACGGGTGGTTGTAAGTCTCCGTGTGGTTGCTGGGATTTGAACTCAGGACCTTCAGAACAGCAGTCAGTGCTCTTAGCCACTGAGCCATCTCGCTATCCCACTACTGGTATCTCTTAGCTGCCTATAGTTCTTTGTCTGAGGGTAAGGCTCTGTGTGATTAAAAAAAAAATACCCTTCCAAGTTAGCATGCCTATTGTTTTGGACTTGTTGAGGTCTTGTTTAGGTAGTCATATTGTTGAAGTATTAAAGGTGAAGTCTCCCTGGTATTTCTAGGAGACACAATCTCACAACAGACTTCCTGGTCTTATGGCTCTTACAGTCTTTTCTATAATTTTTTTTTCTTCTGAGAACTGGGTGCAGGAATTGTGTTGTAGATGAATCTGTTGGGGCTGGGCACACCATGATCAGTTGATCTCTACATTGTGACCAGTTGTGGATTTCTGCGATAGATTCCTTTTACTGCATAAGGAGACACCTTTTTGGTGAGACTTGAGGGCTATAGTGAGCATAAGTATACGTTTTAGAATGTAGTTAAGAATTATGCTGGTTGCATTAAGTGTTGGTTGCAGGTTCTCTTCTAAGAACCATGACACCACCAGGACTGTGTTGGCTAGTTTTTCACTATCAGACGTGATTTCCCTTCTCTTGACCGACCAAGCCTTAAGCCTAATTAGATAGATAGCTTTTGTTTACCACCAAGTTATGCTTGCCACTATTACGCCTTTAGAAATATCTTTCCATGTTGTTCATAGGGTTTCAGCTGGGTAGGACTATTGGTTGTCTCTCTCCTTGGCAGCTGATACATTACCTTCTGGGACTATAAAAGTCAGTTCTCAGAGAGGAGGGGTCAGATCCAGCTTGGATTCTCTAGGTCCTGTGTCTGAAATACTTAGCGTCAAGGCAATTTCTTAACTGTGAGTCCATATGAAAGAAAAAAAAAGCTATATATTTCAATATACAATGGAATGGAAGAAACATTCTCATTTCAAAGGAGAGGAATGGGGGCAAAGGAAGGAAACATTGGCTAAAGCAAGTCTAATACGCTGTAGGGCAACAGTAAATACCACAGCTTTATATCTATCACTGCGAGCTCATGATGGCATCATTGTGCTTCAAACATCTCAGAAAGCCTTATTCTCTAAGCTCTATGTCTGCAGCACCAATGGTCTCTCTTTTAGGTAAGCTCTGTTCTATGCCTATAGCTGTCTTCAGAAGATCCCATGGTCCTATCGTCTCCAGCATCCTTGGATTTCTCAATTGTAACTTAAACTTCACTTTCTCAACGTCATGCAGTGGTCTCTCATGGGCTCCTTGCAGATAAACCAGACCTTGCCACACATTGCCTGGTCTCAGTAGCATCCTAGAACCTTGATACAAGCTACAGTGACTCTTTCACTCACTCCTATGTTACACCCTGTGAATGACTCTTCCAAGTTCATCAGTATCTGGTAAGCCTAAGGTGTATTCTTGGCACCCTTTAGCCAAAACTGTCCTCTGTGTGTGCTTTGAAAGCTGAACTTCTGACAACACATCTTAAGGGGTCTTTTTCTTTCTTTCTCTCTTTCTCTTTCTTTCTTTCTTTCTTTCTTTCTTTCTTTCTTTCTTTCTTTCTTTCTGTCTGTCTGTCTGTCTGTCTGTCTGTCTTCCTTCCTTCCTTCTTTCCTTCCCTCCCCCTCCCTCCCTCCCTCTTCCCTCCCTTCCTCTCTCTCTCTCTCTTTTCTATTAGATATTTTCTTTATTTACATTTCAAATGTTATCCCCTTTCCTAGTTTCCCCTCTGAAAACCCCCTATCCCTTCCCCCTCCCCCTACTCACCAACCTACCCACTCCCACTTCCTGGCCCTGGCATTCCCCTATACTGGGGCATAGAACCGTCATAGGTCCGAGGGCCTCTCCTCCCATTGATGACCAACTAGGCCATCCTCTGCTACATATGCAGCTAGAGCCATGAGTCCCACCATGTGTTTTCTTTGGTTGGTGAATTAGTCCCAAGGATCTCTGGGGTTACTGGTTAGTTCATATTGTTGTTTCTCCTATGGGGTGGCAAACCCCTTCAACTCCTTGGATACTTTTTGTAGTTCTGTGGGTCTTTTTTCTAAGGGCCATTTTTGTTGTTGTTGTTTGTTTGTTTGTTTTTGTTTTTTGATTTTTGATTTGGAGCCTGAAACTCCTTCAGCTCCTTGGATACTTTTTTAAGTTCTGTGGGTCTTTTTTTCTAAGGTCTTTTTTGTTGTTGTTGTTGTTGTTTTGTTTTCGGATTCTGAGCCTGAAAGGTTTGTATTTAATAGCACTAATCTCTTTAAGAGTTATAGCTGCTGTTGGGCTGACAGGATACCTCAACAGGTAAAGGGGCTTGCTATTAACCTTGATAACGTGAGTTTGATCCCTATATCCCAGGGAAGAACAGATGACAGAGGTTATTGTTTGACCATCACATGCACGCTGTGGTACATGTGCCATCCCCCATTTCCCAATTTATATATATTTAATTTTTAAGAGTATAAAAGTTAGGGCTGCTTTCTCTCCACCTGCCTTACTTCCAGCTTAAACTCCTTTACACCCCTTCCTTGCCAAGCTGCACATTTGAAAAGCATCTCCCTGCTTTGAATTCTCTGAATGTGAGCCATCACCATGCTATAGTCTGAATGTTATACTACCTTGAAATTACTTCTACCAAACAGTTCCAGCCAGCCATTGCCTTTCAATTAAGCCTTATTCAGATGACCAGAGAAGAGGCAGAAAGCAACCAGATGTGTTTGCTAGAAGGAAACACGAATAGCCTCTTGTTCACCCAGGAGGGTCTTGTTCCCCTATGGGGCATTGTGAGAACAATATTTACTTTCTACCCTTTTGTCTGCTCTTCCATGCTTCCTCCCAAAATGGCCCATTAAGCTCTCTTTATGGTGCTCTTGGGCTCCCCTAGCCACAGATCCAGATTCTTCCAACTTCTTCCAAACCACACAAATAGTCACAGCAATGAGCCCCATTCTCAGGAACAGTGCTGTGCATTCATTACTTTGTCTTGTTGCTATGACAATCCTTCTTTGAGGAAGAAAGTTTACTTTGGCTTATGGTTTGAGAGTAGCACCCATTACAGCAGGAAGGGCATGGTAGCAGGACTGTGAGGCACATGGTCACATTGATTGTGTCTATAGTTAGAAGAGAGATGGATAGTGAGATAGACAGAGATAGTGAGATAGAGTAGATAGACAGACAGATAGTGCTAAGGTTAGCTCCTCCTTTTTCTTTTCTCTTTCTTTCTTTCTTTCTTTCTTTCTTTCTTTCTTTCTTTCTTTCTTTCTGTCTGTCTGTCTGTCTTCCTTCCTTCCTTCCTTCCTTCCTTCCTTCCTTCCTTCCTTCCTTCCTTCCTCCCCCCCCCCCCTGCCCCTCTTTGTCTGGGACCATAGCCCATGTAATATTGCCAACACTGAGGAAGAGTATATATTTCCTAGGTGAGTTTAAATCCAGAGTACTTAATGATCATTAACCACCACAGTAAGATTCTGCACATACTGTTAAAGTGATCATAATGATACTGTTTGCTAGTGGGTTATATATAAGGACAAGGAAAGGAGAAATACCAATTAAGATCAACAATTAATAAATGGTATGTCATGAAACTGAAAAGCTTCTGTAAGGTAGAGGAGGCTGTCAATAGGATGAAACTACAGCTTACAGAATGGGAAAAGATCTTCAGCAACTGTATATTCAACAGAGGGCTAATACCCAAAATACACAAAGAACTCAAGAAGTTAGACACCAACAAACCAAATAACCCAATCAAAGGGTGGGGTACAGAGCTAAATAGAGAGTTCTCAACAAAGGAATTTTTAGTGGGTGAGAAACACTTAAGGATATGTTTAGTGTCCTTAGTCATCGTGGAAATGCAAAACAAAATGACCCTGAGATTCCATCTTACACCCATCAGAAGATCAAAAACTCAAGGGACAGCATATGCTGGCAAGGATATGGATCAAGGGGAACACTCCTCCTGTAGTCAAGCTGGACCTTCCCCCCTCCCCCCAGTGGAGGGATAAGGATACAAACCCACCCCCAAAACCTTCTGCTGGTGGGAGGGCAAACCTATACAACCACTCTAGAAATCAATCTGGCAGTTTCTCAGAAAATTAGGAATAGTTCTACCTCAAGACCCAGCTGTAACACTTCTATGCTTATAACCAAAAGATACTCCAACATCCCACAAAGACACATGTTTCACTATGTTCATAGCAGCTTTGTTCATAATAAACAGGAACTGGAAACAAACCCAGATGCCCCTCAACCAAAGAATGGATAAAGAAAATATGGTTCATTTGTACAATGGAATACTACTCAACTATTAAAAACAAAGAAATCATGAAAATTTCAGGCAAATAGATGGAACTAGAAAAGATTTCATTCAGAAGGGGAAATAAAAATAAAGGAAAGGAACTGGGTGGGAGAGGCAATGGAGAGGGAAATGGTGTGTGTGTGTGTGTGTGTGTGTGTGTGTTTGGATCAGGTGTGGAGAGAGAGTAGGAGAGAGGGCTGGGAAAGTGAATGGAAATTGGTGGCTGGCACAGATGCAGTGGTGGTGAAGGTGGGGGGGGGGTGAAGAGTGTACCACTAAGACATGTCAGAGACATGGGAAGGGGAAAGCTCCTGGGAATCTATGGGGGTGACTCTTGCTGAGACTCCTAGCAGTAAAGGATATAAAACTTAAAGGAGCCACTTTCTGTAGCCAGGCAGGACCCCCAGTGGAGTGATAAGGATACCAACCCATGCACAAATCCTTTAACCCAAAACTGGTCCTGCCTACAAGAAGTGCAGGGACATAGATGGAGCACAGGCTAAGGGCATAGCCAACCAATGAATGGCCCAACTTGATACTCTGTTATGCTTGCAGACAGGAGCCTAGCATAACTGTCTTCTGAGAAGTTCCACCCAACAGCTGACTGAAACAGATGCAAAGACCCATAGCTAAACATTGGATGGAGCTCAGGGATGAGTTGGGGGAAGGATTGAGAGAACTTGAGGGATATGAACTCTACTGGGAGACCAACAGAGTCAACTAACCTTGACCCTTGGGGGCTCCCAGAGACTGAACCACCAACCAGGAACATACATGGGCTCCCTGAATATATGTAGCAGATGTGTAGTCTTTATGTGGGTCCCCCAACAACTGGAGCAGGGGCTGTCCCTAGATCTGTTGCCTGTGTGTAGATTCCATTCTTCTAGCTGGCTTGCTTGTCTGGCCTCAGTGACTTGATGTGTCAGGGCAGAGTGATATCCCTCCCCCTTCTTGGAGGAGAAGGGGAAGGGGTAAAGGTTGTGTGAGATGGAACCTCAGGGGAGTGGGACTGTGATCAGGATATGAAGTGAATAAATACATTAATGAGAGAGAGAAAAAAAAAAAGAAAGTGGGACAAGGTTTTGTATGGCAGGAGCTTACGTTTAGCACAGTTTAGACATCCATTAGCCATCCTGAGATGTCTTAGTTAGGTTTTTACTGCTGTGAACAGACACCTTGACCAAAGCAACTCTTACGAAGAACAACATTTATTGGGGCTGGCTTACAGGTTCAGAGGTTCATTCCATTATCATCAAAGCAGGAGTATGGCAGCATCCAGGTAGACATGATGCAGGAGGTGCTGAGAGTTCTATATCTTCATATGGAGGCTGCTAGTGGAAGACTTGTTTCCAGGCAGCTAGGATGAGTGTCTGAAAGCCCACACCCATGGTAACACACCTACCCCAACAAGGCCACACCTACTCCAACAGGGCCATACTTTCTAATAGTGCCACTCCCTGGGCCGAGCATATACAAACTATCACAAGATGGCTTCTCGAACAGTATGATATATGAATTATGTGTGTGTAGTAAAGACTGGGCTAGAAATCCAAAATTTGGAGTCTAATAGAAATAGAAAGGTAATATTGGGAATAAGAAATGAATGATGAAACTCAGGGAAGGGGGTTACAGACATACATCAGGATATCCTAGGATATTCTAGGGTTTGGGGGTAAGATAAGACAGACACTCTAGAAGAAACCAAGAAGGGATGGTGAAAATGCTAATAGTCAAGTGGGTTTGTGGATGCAAGAAGCCATGCTAAGGAAAGTATTGAAACAGGAAGAAAGCTATCAACTCTGTCAAATACTGATGATCACTAAGTAAACAAGGACTGACAACTGCCATAAACCTTGGACTCTTGTTTGATATCAGTGACCATAAAGAACAGAGTTGTAAGAATGAAAAGCATAGTATAGGATTTCAAGGGAGAAAGTGAGATAGTGTATTCAAGATAATAGATAGAAACTTTGTTCTTAGGGAAGAGAGGAACGGTGGAGGCTGCCCGTGAGGCATGAGTGAGAAGGGTTTCTTAATTGAAAAACCAAAGTGTGTTTGTATGTTGATGGAAAAAGGCTGAGTAGAGTGAGAAAAATTGGTACTGTAAGAGAGAGGAGAGAAAATTGGTACAGCATTGTCCTTGAGCAGATGAGGAAGGATGGGTTTAATGGACAAGTGGAAGGGTTGGCCTTAGATAGGCGTACTCACTCAGGGAAACAGATGAAAGGAAGTGCTGGGTGCAAACGTTAGAGGGCAGACAGATGTGGTGGAAGGAGTGTCTGTTTCCCTGTTGCTCACTTTTTTCAATCAAATATAAACAAGGTCTATCAGCTGTGAGTAAGGCTTGGTAAATGGACATTTCATATGAATGAGAACATGTAACTTAACCATGGGGTGAAGCCTCTGAGTATGTGTGAAAAAGCACTTAGTTATAAATGCCAGACAGCATCGTGGTTTCCTTGAATGGACTGACATGAATTAAAATAAGCCAGCATGGCTGAGGGCTTTTCTTAAATGCCTTCCACTGTATAAATATAATCCAGTAGGACAAAACTAGAGTGTGCTTTAGCCGAGGGAGAGAGAGCACAGAGAAGTAGAGAGAATGAGGGCAAGAAGAAGGTAGTCACAGGGATGTACTGTCGTGACTAGTAAGAGTTTGAATTATAGGAGGAGGATGGAGAAGTAAGAGCAGGCTACAGAGACAATGAACTGGGAGATTCCCTTTCTTGGGTTTTTAGTCTCATTAATAAAATAATTTTAAAACTCAGAAAGAAGCTCAAAGAAGCTCAAAGATAGTTTGTATCAGAGTTTGAGAGGCAAATAACAGGATAGGCAAGAGGTAATTCTTGGCAGCTGTTCAAAGAGGAAGAGGGCGGTCATCTTTGTGCAAGTGGACAGGCTTAGTAATGGAGGTAAGTAACCAACCATGTGACAGACAAGAAGCCTCATGGGAGAAGGAGTGGGAGAAATCCCAGAGCATAGGGGAAACCACCCCGGGCTTTAGGAAAAGTGAAAGAGAAAAGAGAAACAAAATGATACATTTTCCTGAGCAATTCAGAAAAGGAAGAAAACTGCAGGCAACACACCAGAAAAGGAAGAAAACTGCAGGCAACACACCAGAAACTCTCCTAGAGACTGCACTGGAAGGGCAGGCTTCTGAGAAGGATAATTGCATCATTTCATCAAGGGGATAATTATTCCCCCCCCATCTCCTTAGCATGGGTTTTCATGAACCAGCCTTCCTGAAGGGTAGTCTCTTGACCAGGTGACTGACAGGCTCAGTTGTATTAACCCTTAAGGGAGAAGATCACAGTCTGTAATGTTTCAAACTTCGGAGCAGATCAAAATTTTATATCTCTACACAGGACCAGATTTGTAGATACCATTCTTTTGACAAAGAACAAATAGCTTTACCTTAATGGGTCTCAACAAAACCCCCATCTTCAGTGACCTTCTCAGTATCCTCAATACCTAGAGCCCCAAGACAATTCTAACATCCCCCTCAAGAGCTCAGACCTTAAAATCATTTAGGAATCAGAAGATTAAGCCGGGCTCACACCATCACAGGCTTTAAACTGGCAGTTTAGGAGACTATGCCTAAGTTTCTCTCCCCCCCCCACCCCCCCCACCCCCACAGATGGGCGTGTCTGCGCAAGTCAGTTACTGGAAAAACCACAGCCTGTAGGCAGTCACTCAGAAGTTGCCCTGCCATCAGAAGCTGCTCCACCACCTGGCCTGAGGCAAGAGCAGTAAGTCAGCAACAGTTTCCAGCCTTCTCCCCTAACCGCCAACAATAGTTCTGGAATGTTCCCAGAGTCCTAACCAATTCCAAAGACAGCTATACCCCAAGAGATAAAGATAAAGGTCACCTACCACTACCTGGAATCCCTCTAAAGTTGTAGTAATTGTTGATTATGCCTGACACGGGGATGCTGCCTGCTTCAATGGTTTAGACACACACACACACACACACACACACACACACACACACACACACACACACAGAGCTTTTATACTTTAATATGTCTTAAGCAGCACAATAGCTTGGCAACTGCCTAGCTTCCATGCTGCCAAAATCTACCTCCTGCTGATAATTCTGAGTTACTACTTACTCCCCAGTTATTGGCTGCTGGCATCTTTATTTACAGATCAGAACCAACTGGGCACAGGTTCCAAGAATCTATGTGTACATCCTCACATGTAAACAGTTTTTTGGGGGGAGGGAATCCAATTAGTGTTTGAATATAAGCAGCTATACCCTAGTCTGCTTTAAATTGAGCTTTCTAGCTCATTTGGGCATCTCCATTTTGTTAAATTGTAGACCCCTGCATGCTGGACTTCTGCAGAATAGAAAGCACTCTTTGTTTTTGCATACTATTTGTGTTTGCAATATCATTCTTTGGTGAATCACAGACACCTAAAGGAGACTGCTGAAACTGGAGGATAGATATAACTTATCTTCTCCATGAAAATACAGAGATTAAATTCCAAAGCCATTCATGGGAAGAAATCAGGATCTAGAATGGAGTTTTGGTCATACTTTCACATATTCCAGGCATCCCTGGCCTCAGGTCAGGACAGATGCAAGGGCATTTTTGGGTCCTTATCTCTAAACCTAACTAGCGTGTTTCATCTTCTGTTCTCATTAGCATCATCCTATGGGCTGTGATCCCAGACCAAATAAGCAAATAGCATTAGCATTCATCTTTATCTTTTTCCTATGGTGTCATGTGATCAGCTATCTCACACTCCTGCTGTCATGTGTTCCTGCCATAATAGACTGTGTTCTCCAACTGTCAGCTAAGACCAGTCTTTCCTTCCTTACATTACTCCTGTCACATACTATATCACAGCAACAGCACAAGCAGCCACAGCAGCAGCAGCAGCAGCAGCAGCAGCAGCAGCAGCAGCAGCAGCAACAGCAACAGCAACAGCAACAGCAACAGCAACAGCAACAGCAACAGCAACAGCAACAGCAACAGCAACAGCAACAACTGAGAAGGCTAGGCTGACTCCATGACAGGCTTCAAATTGGCAGTTCAGGAGATGAGGCCTAAATCTCTGGTTCCAAGAACTGGGCAAGCCCAGGCAAGTCCAGGCCTCAAAAGCTGCCCTGCCACCTAGCCTGAGGCAAGGACAATGGGTCAGCAGCAGTTTTCAGACTTCTTCAGTAACAGTTTCCAGCCCCCATGCCTTGGTAATAGAATGTCCCTAGAGATGGAGTAAGATAAAGGTCACCTATTCCAGAGTCTCCTAATGTGCTTTAAATCAGGCTTGGGAACTCACTTGGTTGTCTCTCAATCTTGGTAATGGAGACTCCAGCATGCTGGACTTCTGCAAGATAAAATATTCTTTGCATATACATACTATGTCAGTCCAGGGTATCATTCTTCAGTGAATCATGGACCCTTCCACAACCACAACAGCATTAGCTGGTGTACTGCATATTCATTTTCTTACAGTGCTGGCAATCTATCCCAGGATCTTTTACATGTTAGGCAAGTGCTCTACCACTGAACCTTACCCCCAACTCCTTGAAGTCAGGGTATTTGATGTATGATCATTTGTGTGTCAAAGTCCCTAAATAGGAAAGGCCTTGTTCCAGGGATTATTTTTTGTTTTGTTTGTTTTTTATTTTTTTGGCAGTGATCAGTGCTGCAAAAGTCACATCATGCAGCAGAACTCATGAGATAGATTTATTGGATGAAGGGCATACAAAAGGCTGCCCCTAGGTGAGGATGGAAAAGAGCTTTGTAGATGGTCTATAGCACATGTGGATAGCTGTAACCCATGGGGACAGTGGAAATGTGTTGCATTTGGCAGCTGATGATAAGGTTACCCCTGGCACTGAGTCACTGAAGGCAGATTGGGGAGCCCCTGGTTCTGGGATGTGGGTGATTCTCAGTTTACCAACCATCAGGAATTAAGCTCTAGGGAAAAGGGCATCAGATAACTGGATCAAAAATGAGCGATAGCTAAGCATTTAGTCAGATGAATTGAGTATCTAAGCAAGGGACATTATGAGATCCCTGGAGGTAACCCCATGGATTAGGAAAGACAGGTTCTGGGGGAGCCTAGAGGTGAAGGGACCCCTTTGTGAGAGAATGGCCAAGGAGACAAGTCTCCGGGGATGACATAGGTTTTGATTAGAGACTCGGGGTGGGGTACAGTCAAAAAAGAGGGGAAGGGAAGATATTGTGTGATTTAAGAAGGGGAAAGTTCTGAGGGTTCTGCAAGATGAAGGGAAACACTTGGGGAAGGAGGTCTTATAAGGAGGAGAAGGTTTGGATCTAGTGATTCCCAGTCTGAGATCTCCATCCAGGTAAGCGGTAGGGTTAGTACCACATGACAAAAGGGATCAGAATTAGACCCCATAGGCACCAGAGCCTGAGTCAAGGACTAAGGGTGTCTTGAAGTCACTGTATATGGGCAGAGAAAAGGCTGACCGAAGATGTTAAAATTTTATGAGTGCGTTCTATGTGCCAGACGTTTAAAATCCATTTTACATGAATTAATTTGTTTCATCTTCACAACAGTTTTATGTGGTAGGTACTACTATTGTCTTCCCTTAAAGAATAAGGCAAGGAACTACAAGCAAGGTAAAGAAAACCAAGAAACAACACCCAAGGTCACACAGCTTGTTGGATCAGAGGTAGGTCTCTGAGTCCATGCCACCTGCCACTCTATTCACTCCCCAGGCCTGCCAGGCCCACACTAATCATGTGACCATGGGTGAATTATGGGAGCCTTCCAGCATGTTCAAGAAGAGGTGAAAGATGGGAATTAGTGATGGTGTGGAGGGCCCTTGTGAGCTACATAGAAAATGAATGGGGGAGGTGAGAGAGACCCATGCCTTTATGAAGCCAGCTAGATAAGAAACCGCATTTAAATAGAGACACCACATGCTAGCAAAGCAAAGAAAGGGAAATAGAAATTCCTGGAGATTCAGGCAGGGAAGGGCCTTTCATTCAGAGATCTGATTGGAATTTAGGGGGAGGGGGGAGAGCAGAGAGCTAATGCGAGAAAGCTCAGACTTTGTTTTCTGCTTAAAGGGAGCCTCTCAAGGCTTAATCCCACTGAGAGCTCCAATCTCTCAGAACCCAGACTCACTGCCTTCCTTTTTTTCTTTCCTTTATTTATTTCAGCCATTTTCTGAGAGTAGACATAGAGAGAGCAGAAGGTGGAGGCACAGAGGAGAAACAGCCTTTCTCAGCAGTGCTGTGTCCTGGTGACTGAGCTGACAGGAACCAAGGTGCTTTGCAAACTGTAACAGGAGGTGTGCTCTTAAAGAAATGCAGTGTGGAACAGCGACATCAGCAGTAGGAGGAACCGGTTTCAGCCATGGGCTAAAAAATCTTCGGGGAGTCAGTTAATTATAGGAAGGTGGCAGTTCCTTACAGAAGGAGAAAGCGAGAGAGAGAGGGAGAGAGAGAGAGAGAGAGAGAGAGAGAGAGAGAGAGAGAGAGAGAGAGAGAGAGAGACCCTTCCAAGGTGCTGTTTAGAGAACTGAGTACCAAGTTTGCACAGACTTCAATGTACTATCTTATCTGCTAGCCCCAGCAGGTGGAGCAGAGATGACATCCACCTGTCAGAACAAAACAAAATATCTTTGATACATGCCTACTCATGTCTTTACACAGGGGAAGAGGGCCTGAGATGTGTGCTTTGCAGCAGAGTGGCTTCACAGGGCAATCCTCTGCTTGGATAAGTCCTGGTGACACTCTTTTACAGGGTATAAGGAGTTAGTCTCAGGAGTGGCCAAGGTTCTTTGATGCTCCAGCTCTCTCAGCTTTCCTTTCCAGCATGGCTACACCTGGCTCTTGTCAGGAAGCTCTACTTTGAGTGACAAAATTTTAGGGCTGGTGCCTTAGCAAAGACCCTGGAAAAGGGCTATTGGGCTTTGCTGGCTGTGTGTAGCCACTCCTCCATCCCCATTCTAAGAGTTTCTAAGCTGACATTCTTGCTGACAATTCTCTCTTTCATCAGAGACCACCGGACAGGAGAGGGCAGAGCATCCTTGCAACTAGAGGGATGTGAGGAGCACCCGTTCTGTTTGCTACTTCCTGGGGTTTGTAAGGTGGCTTGTAGTAATTTAAATGTTACAGTGTTCTCCACTAACCCGAAGAAGTGTTTGTTGGTAGTCAGAGCATCAGATAGGTGGCATTTTTTTTGCAAAGGTTTAGGTAGTTTGCCTGAAAGTGCCCTTCTTCCAGAGCTGAGAGTTGAGGTTCAGGTTTCCTATAGAAACAGCCCCATTTGGTGAGTAGGAGGTGACTTAAGCTCCTGTCTCCTTGTTCTTCCCTGGAGCTCCAGCAGACTCTCTCTCTCCCTCTGCATACAACATGCATACTAATTGAAATCTCTCTGAAAAGGGGCCTTCTTCCTGACAGAGCCTTAAGACTAGATGTAGGTTTTGAAAAACCCAAGATGGCATTGCCTGTAATTATAAAGTAATTGGTGTAATTGAGAGCTCAGGGTCTCATGCAAATCACCCTGTTTTTAACTTTACATCAAGACTATTTTTATTTTTAAATGAAAAAAAAATCACGAGCATTTGGGTATGGAACTTGCACATTTCCATGTGCTGAATCTTGGTGTAGCTGTGCTGGATTGGAGATCAAGTCACTGCCAGTTCTGCGTGCCATGGGGAAAGTCCCTAGACCTCTCTCAGCCTTGGCTCTTTGCTTCTAGAGGACAGGAAGCATAAGAGAGACCATAGACCACAAACCACTGTGAAGATTGAATAGCACAGACGCATGAGGCTTCCTGGTTGTTTCTCTTCTTCCTTAGGAGATGAGTGTAGGGAGAGGAAGGGGTTACTTGGAAGAAAAAGGGGGAGTCATGGCTCAGATCTTGAAGAAAGACCTGGGTCTTTCTGTTCTCTGTGTGGAGGAGATTGGGTGGGGTTAGATGGTTAAGTGGTAGGACCTATGAGAAAGTACGGTGGAAAGTATCACCTTGTTAGGTTTTGTGCTTAGCTCATGATCCAGCCAGCTTGGTTTTTTTTTTTTTTTTCCCCAAGATCCTCTTGTGGGTTATCCTAGCTGCTACTGTTTTACCTGACACAGGTAAAGGTAACATCCACTGATATGTGGCTCAATGAAACCCTATTTAATAGCCATGGTACTTCCTAAGTCTGCCTCCGAAAGCAACAACACACGTGTTGGCAAAGATCAACAGACATTTATTTTCCCACAGTTCTAGAGATCAGGGATCCAAAATGCTGCTGGGTCACACTGCCTTAGGGATTTCAAGGAAATATCTTCTTCTTGCCTCTTCCAGCTTCTGCCTCTTCACCTGGATCATGCCTCTGAAGTATCTGTATGGTCTCTTTATGTGTTTATAACAATGTCTGTAACAACACTTAGTGCCTTCTTTTATAATACAGGGTATTTCTCTTATCTCAAGATCCTTAATCCAGTGATATCTGCTAAGGCCTCTTGTTCAGTTAACACATTGTAAAATTTTAGAGTTTAGCATTTAGTTTGTCTGGGGGACCATTATTCAACAGGGTCAAAGGTTTTCTGAAGCCAGGCTGGCTAAGTCCATACCCATGATTTTGTAATTATGGGCATAATTAATTGGTTGAGTTACTTCCTCTCTCTTTCATGGTCTATTTTATCGATAGAATTGGGGGAAATAATAATGCCTGCCCTGAAGAGCAGCTTCTAGGATTAAACCACTTCATATATATCATAGCATTTAGGAATGACCTTGTCGCATAGTGAACCATCCAAGTAGTCACTATTGCAATGTCTACTTTTCCTTTGAAAACTGGTTAAGTTACTTTTCTGTTGCTGTGATAAAATGTCACAAATAAAGCAACTTATAGAGAGAGGAATTTATTTGGGCTTACAGCTCTGGAGGGTTAGAGTCCATGATGGCAGAGGGAAGGCACAGTACTGTAGGAGCAGGAAACCTCAGCCTCACACCCTGAACTTCAAGTACAAATCACAGAGAACTAACTGGAAATGGCACAGCTTCTGAAATTTCAAAACTTTCTCCAAACAACACCCCTTCTCCAGCAAGGTCACAGCTCCTAACCCTTCCCAAACAGTAACACTAACTAGGGACCAAATATTCAATTATCTGAGCCTATGGGGGACTTACCACACTGGCTATAGAATCATTATAATTACACTTAGACTCTTCTAGAATTTGATTGTATTTGCTCTGCACAAACTTTTGGTATAGATTTAACAACTGGCTACTATTATGAAGACAAGGCCAACTGAAGTAATGTCCACATTCAAGTCAACCTGTCAAAATCAGTCATGGTTATTTTTTCAGAAATAAGTTTTTTAAAAGTCTGCCTTATAAGTCACATGAAATCTCAAAGGACCCCAGTATTCCCTCAAGCTGTGAAAAGAGTTGAAGGATTCATACGTCCTTACTTTCTGTTTTTTGTCTGCTGTTCACGTGGAGGGTAAGAAAGAGATGGAAAACAGAGAAGTAATATGAAGACTGACTCCCTTTTACACACAGCCCAGTGCTTACTTGATAACCATGCTAAAACCACTGGTGGTGTAAACCTGGTGTGCCCCTCTCCTGGTTCCTGAGTTAAGAGCTTAGTTGTCAGCTGGTGGAAATCTGGGGGGCTTTAGGAGGTGGAATCTAGCTGGCAGAAGTAGGTAACTAGGGAATTTTGGAGGGTACAGCTGCTGATAGTTTCTGTCTTAATCTTTTTCATTGACCAGTATAATGTGAATAGCTGTCCTCTACCACACAATCCTGCTATTATAATGGTCCCCTCAAGCACATGGACAAAGCAGAGAGCAACTAAACCTCCTGAAACCCCTAGCCGGACTGGGAATTTCCTCCTGTTAGTTGTTTCTCTCAGGTGTCCTGTCACAGTGATGTAGAAGGGGCTAATATAGTATCTAACTATAACATGTAAAACCATGACACTCTTAGAGGAAAACAGACACAAAGATTGGTGGCGTTGAATATGGTAGATATTTCTGGTTTATGACACAAAGGAACAGAGAACAAGTGTAGATACTGTTGAGAGAGTGAGCTAGACCTCTAGGCATAAGCCTGTAATGTAAGTCCAGGTACGTGAGAACCTAAGGGGAGGATTGTAAACTGAAGGAATTGAAGGTTGCAGAGGGAGTTCAAAGCTGCTCTATGCAACTTAGAATGCTCCTGTCTCACCTCACTAAGTAAGTAAGTAAAATAAAGGTGAGTATGGAAGGGAGAAAGATCTAAGAAAAGTTGGAGGAGGGAAGGTTAATATGATCAAAATACAATGTATGAAAATATTAAAGAATTATTTAAATACTTATTTACAGATTAAAAAGAGGGCTGAGGATATACTTCATTGCCATAGATTATGAATAGTGTCACAGGTTCATCTTCAGTACTGTAGACAGAGGTGGAGGTGACAACAAATCATGGGATGAAATATTTGTAAATTATGTACCCAATCAAGAAAATATAACAGACTTCTACAGCTTAAAAATCAGTAAGTAAAAAATGAATTAAAAATTGGGCAATGGACTCGAACAGACATTGGTCCAGATGGACAATAAGCAAATAAAAGATGTTCAACATCATTAACTGTTGGGAAATGTAGTTTAACGTAATTTAGGTGACATTACTATGGCTCCTGATCATCATCATCAACAACAAAAGAAAAGCAATCAAAATGGCAAGTGTTGGCCATGCTGGAGAAGAGCTGGAATCCCAGTGTTCTTCTTGGAGTAACATCAGTAGTGCAACTACTGTGGGGAGTGGTCTAGTTGTAGACTATGGGGCTACTGAGAATGAAGTTTCAACTAATAATGGTGACAGATTCTGGAAATGGATAGTGATGATAGCTCCTTATCCATGTTGATGTATGTAATGCTACTAAATCAAATCAAACACATTTAAAATAATACATTTTGTATGATATCTTTTTACTAAATGCATAAAAAAATAGTACTTAGCCTTCATTTCTTTCTCAAGGACTTGTTAGACCAGAGAACATATAGGACCTGATGGGACACTAGATTAGAACACACATCATAATCAGGTGGAACTCAGCAAACTGCATCTGGGACAAATGAGATCTTGCAAAGTATTGGTTGGGAAAAGATCATTAACCAACTGTGGATGTTTTCTTCTTTTAAATTGAACTTATTTTTATGTATTGCCTTTTACAAACAATATATGGAAACAATATGTTACAAACAATATGTTGAAAGGTGCTAACTATATGTGCTTGTAGGGTCAGGAGGAAGTTGTAGGGCTGGATGCCAGGGCTGCTGAGTTATAAGAGGGAATAAAAACAAGATGGACACTGTATGTACTTATGATGGGAAGGTGCTGAAAAACTAAAGGCTTTTGACCTAGGTTTGCTTTTGGCCATTCTAAGTACTGACTTGATAGACATGGGGTTGGTGTCTGTTATGTGTGACAGACACCATATTAGGGTGAATATAAATTCCTGCAAGCATCTTACAGGTTTGTCAAGACAAGAAATAAATGTTCAAATTAAGGGAGCAATGACTAGTTGAAGGACAACAGCTGAGTTATTATAGGCTGTTTATGATTAACCACAAAAGAAATTAGAGAGACACTAATTGCTGAAGGAGCTCACAGGTAATTTCATCATTGACAGCTGATGGCCATTCATTAGGAGACAATATTACCTATAATGGCTTAAATCTACAAGATAGAGAGACCAGGACCTAGGCTCTTATACAAATGTAGTCAATTATTACTGTCTCAGAGCCAATTCTTTGACCTAGATAATTATCCATTACAAATAAAAAACATCTGGAATAGTCAACTTAACAAAGTATTTTGGCTCACAGTTGTGTAGTTTTCTGTTGATGGTTGAGTGGCCAAGAATCAAAAGTTCAAATGGGTCCCCACTTTGTTTCTCAGAGGTTGAAGGTAAGTCCCTATTGCGGAAGACACAAAACATTTCATATTAAACCTCGATATAACATTAAACCTCCTTCCTAGGGTCGAGCTTTCGCAGCACCAGATAGGCAAGCTTCCAAGGGACAGACACAATCAATAGTCCTATCCATATTGTATGCCTATGAAACCTAACAGTTGGCATGGCAAAATTGTTCTAAAACTGTAATAGTGGCACTTCTGTCTTGGTGGTAACCAACAACTATCTAATTGGACTTAGGGTCAACTCAAAGGGGAGGAAATCATACCTAGTGCTGGAAATTAGCCAACTACTTAGGGTTAGTGTCATCATAGATTTTTATAGGAGAAACTACTAATACCACATTATTAGACCAGCATCACTCTTTTTGTTGTTGTTTTACTTTAAAAAAAAAAAGAGTTTGTGACAGAGTTTCTTTGTATAACAGCCCTGGCTATCTTGAAACTTGATTTTTAGACCAGGCTGGCTTCACACTCTCAGGAATCCGCCTACCTCTGCCTCTCAAGAGAGTGCTTAGATTAAAGGCATGTGCCACCACCACTCAGCTAGACCAGCATAATTCTTAAGTGCATTTTTAAAAAGTTTTCCTTATACTCACAGATAAATGTAGCTCTCATCTCTGTCAAAGAAGTTTCTCTTTTCAGCAAAAGAAGACAATTACAGAAACCAAAAATGGCCATAAAGATCAACTGATTGTGGAACCAAACTCCAGTAGATAAACCTACAACACAACTCCCGAATCTAATCCTCAGAAAACATCATGGAAAAGGAGGTGGAAAGATTATGAGAGTCAGAGGATCAGGAAATCTACTGTGATGTTGTATATCCTAGAAATAACATGGTGGCTACATCCATAATACATCAGCAATATGCCTAAGCAAGATCTGAAGAAGAGTCAATACCAAGACACACTAATATGGAGGGGGAATATTTCAATGGGCCATATTCCTTGACAAAGAACTATAGGCAAGTAATTACTACTGAGAAAGAGAGTGAGAGTGAGAGAAAGAGAGACAATGATTTTGTTTCTCCCAGAGAACAGACACTTTATTATTTAGAAAAAGTAGTCAGCCCTAAAACTATATACATAAAAGCAACATTAAATAAATTAATCAGGTTGTATGTATGTATGCATGTATGTATGTGTATGTATGGAGAGATTGGAGGGAGAAAAGAATGAAGAAAAGTGATATATTTTAATTAAAATTGAAAAAAAAAAGACCACTATCCCCAAATTTTCTTAGAGGGCACAACCCAGTGACTTAAGCCCCTGGAGTTCTTTATATTCATTGCCAATGTGATAGGATGAAGAATCATTGTAAAGACTCAATTCTGGGCATGCCTGTGAGGAATTTTCTAGATTTAGTTACTCAAGATGGGCAGACCTATTCTAAATGTTTGCAACTCTGGTCTATGACTCAGGATCCAGGACTGTGTATAAAGGAGGAAGTGAACTGTATAGCACCTAGCACTCCCTCCTTCCTGACAGACTCAAAGTGACCAGCAAGCTCACACCCCTACCATCACCTCTCACCAGGGTGGGCTTCTCAATACAAGCCCAAACAAACCTCTTCTTCCTTAAATTGCTTTGTTCAAGTATCATAGTGAGGGACCCTAAGGGCTTTTCCAGTCCCACACACTCCTTACAGCTTCCCCCTCCCACCTGAGGTCAAGGCTAGGTCAAGTTCCATTCTCCACCCACAGGAACATTCTTGAGTAAAAAAAAGTTCTCAGAATGTACTGACTGATGGAAAAAGTACCAGGTAGAGTTCAAATTTGTATCATGCTTGCTAGCCAATAGATTTAAAGGTCAATATGTTTAGCTAATCAGTTTGAACTGTAAGCTTGCTGATGTAACCTGTGCCCCTAAAAGGTATAAAAACTGCTTGTAATAGCCATTCAGGGTTGTCTTCTCATCACTTGCCTCTAGGGATTGATTGAGGGTTGACACCGACATGCTGGAAAATAAACCTTTTGCTTTTGCATCTATCTGTGTCTCAGTGTCTCACTCGGGGGCATCTCAAAGTAAGTACCACTGACCGAGGTTTCGGGTCTTACAGTGTCTCTGTGCAACTGGAGAACCCTGACTAAGACACCAGACAGTCTATGGCAGGTTCTGCATCCCTGAAAGGAGACTCTGAAGCTACTGCATGAGGCTGTGATGGTAAAACACAAGTTGCAATGGATATTCCAGGATGTTAGA
Organism: Mus musculus; assembly: GCF_000001635.26. Taxonomy (NCBI): domain Eukaryota; kingdom Metazoa; phylum Chordata; class Mammalia; order Rodentia; family Muridae; genus Mus; species Mus musculus. The sequence goes on from NC_000075.6 coordinate 27,564,898, forward strand.
GAGGCCAGAACAATGAGATATATCTAGTTGAAGGAAAGCTGCTGGTACAGAGTGGAGCAGCTACAGAGACATTATAAGCTTAAACAATAGAAATGGGGAGTGTGGTTTATCCAAGGTATTTGGAGTCCAGATGAATCCATTAGTAGCCCCACTGATGGACAGGAGCTACAGGGTTTGGTGTCTTTTCTGGTAGATTCCAGTCTTGCTTTGCCTCCATCTCTCCTTGCCAAGCTTTGAGGAATGGTCATGTTTATTGGTACCATTTCATATTAGAACTATATCTCTTGTTTTATTTGATAAAAGTTCAGAGTTAAGAGACTGCTTTGAGATTCAGAAAATAAAAAGATTTTAGATTTTTAAACAGTTGAAACTAGTAAAGTCTATGGAGGCTTTTGAAGATGGATAGAACACATTTTGCAATGAGATAGCCATGAGTGTGTAGGGATGAAGGGTGGAAAGTTTGGCTTAAAAGTGATAATGTTTTATGTCAAATTAACAAAGGTGGACATATGATGGTTTTCATGGATTGTCTACTTGGATGGATTTAGAATCACCTTGCTGACAAATCTCTGTGTATGCCTGTGAAAGGTTTTCTACATTAGGTTAAGTGAAGTAAACAGACCCACACTAAGTGTAAAAGGAAAAAGATAGATGACCAGGAAAGTTCATTGCCTATCCTTTCTTCAATGACTCAATGTGATCAGTGTCACCATATTCTTGTTGCTATTGTTTATCTGCCAGGATAGACTTCCAATGGAACTATATGCCTTCAAAACCTCTTCCTTCTTTAAGATATCTTGGTCAGCCATTTTATAGGAACAACAAGGGTCCCTTCAGCAAAATCTTGCTGTCATTGTGCAATAGTGTCTGTGTTTGGTGGATGATTATGGGATGGATCCCTGGGTGGGGTAGTCTCTGGATAGTCCATTCTTTCGTCTTAGCTCCACACTTTGTCTCTGTAACTCCTTTCATGGGTATTTTGTTCCCTATTCTAAGGAGGAATGATGTATCTACCCATTGGTCTTCCCTCTTCTTGATTTTCTTGTGTTTTGCAAATTGTATCTTGGGTGTTCTATGTTTCTTGGCTAATATCCACTTATCAGAGAGTACATATCTAATGACTTCTTTTGTGATTGGGTTACCTCACTATGGATGATATCCTCCAGGTACCTCCATTTGTCCAAGAATTTCATAAATCCATTGTTTTTAATTGCTGAGTAGTACTCCATTGTGTAAATGTACCACATTTTCTGTATCCATTCTTCTGTTGAGGGACATCTGGGTTCTTTCCAGCTTCTGGCTATTATAAATAAGGCTGCTATGAACATAGTGGAGCAGGTGTTCTTATTACCAGTTGGAACTTCTTCTGGGTATATGGTATTGCACAATGCCAGAAAGATTTTGTTGAAAGGACCCTGTGATAGCTGCCTTGTATGAGGCTATACCAGTGCCTGGCAAATATAGAAGTGGATGCTCACAGTCATCTATAAGATGAAACACAGGGCCCCCAAGGAAGAAACTAGAGAAAGCACCCAAGGAGCTGAAGGGATCTGCTACCCTATAGGTGGAACAACAATATGAACTAACCAGTATCCCCAGAGCTCGTATACCTAGCTGTATATGTAGCAGAAGATGGCCTAGTCGGCCATCACTGGAAAGAGAGGCCCCTTGGTATTGCGAGGGAGGGTATAGGGAAGTTTTGGGATAGCATTTGAAATGTATATAAAGAAAATATCTAATAAATAATAAAAAAAAAAGAGCAACAAGAGAAGTAACTAATTCGACTTTTCCCAGTGTGACCTTACCTTTTGTAGGTTTTAACATCTCCCAAAAGCATCAAGGTGGGGACCAAATCTTTAACACATGGGCCTTTGGAGGACACTCCAGATCCAAACAATAGCTGATTATTTAGGCTTTTAGTTTTGTACCTGTAAAGTGGGTAGTTTTATTTTCTTCCCACTGGATGTTCTGAGGGTAGAGAGAAGTAAGTAAAGCGAATTGAGTAGTTACCATACAATCGGACACCTTTAGAGCACACTGTTTGTACCTAGGCAGTGGCTTGGGTAAAGAAAATGGAGAAGAGCTGTGATGGATTCTAACAATGAGCTGCACGGGGCCAAACTTGAGTAAGGAGCCTGGTTGTAATAAGAGGCTTTTCTCTGGCAGGTTTTCTTTCTTTTTGGGGGGAGAGGTTAGATTTTTGGTGAGCTGGCCACAGGGCTTGTGAGTAAACTTGACCCTTGCAGCTTAGAAGAGACTGAGTTTGATGTGAGGGGACCTGGATTGGGGGGCCTACTGCTGTTCTTGGGATCCTGCTCTCTTCTGGCCACACCTTTTGAGAAATCCTCAACATTTAGTCTTTAAGCCAGAATAGAGGCTGGTTATAGCAGTCAGCATCCCCACGTGCATGTTCTGCGAAACATTGTTACAAAATGCCTATCAATCATTTATTAGTTCATCAGAAATTTAATGAGAAGTGGGGAATATAATTTCTGCTTCTAGAATGAGCAGGGATTGTTTGCAGGGTATTTATAATTTTCTAAAGATGCATTATCTGCTGTAATACTACCTTGCAATAATCAATTTTACATATGCAATAGATAACAGAGGCTACCCTATGGGGAAATAGAACATGAGGAGTTACTAAAACTTAATTTTAAAGGAGGGAAAGGAAGGAGTAGTGTCCCTCATACCTGTAGTAGCGACTTTTGCCTGTGTTTCCCTGAGGTTATGTGTCATGTGTTAATGAATGTCTGAAATTATCTTACTTTAAAAATTCCACTTAGGTAATTAATTAGTTTGCACCAGTGAATGCTGTAGATAAATTCTAATCCGATTTCAATTTTTCTCAATGAAGGCAGATTTATTTCTTCAGTGAGACCAGGAATTGAAGTTTTATTTCACACACACCTACCCCAAATCTATGGTCTTGCAAGAATGTAATTCTATAGTGATGTAACTCAAGCTGTAGGCAGAGAGGTCCTTAATGTCCTCACTTGGCTCAGACAGGTAACCACGGTGCCGATGGCCCTTCATGGGATTGCTGTCATTCTATATCTGATTTTTGTCTGAGAGACTAGCTCCTCTATGGGAATGCACCTGAAGTAGAGGGAAACTGGGGGGTGTGTCCTGTGTGACCTTGTTCAAACTATACTCAAAATTAGCAATATATCTTGGCTTTTCTGTGAACCAGTAAAGTCTGTTGTTCCTTTATCCACCTTGGATGGGGTTACAGTTTCTTCTCTTGGTTACATATAGTAACAGTTCTTTCTAACAGGTGATAAAAGATGGTAGAGGGTGGTGATTAGCACACCAAATATCTTGGATTCAAGGCTGGCTCATGACTGGGGGCGTGGTCCCTATATATCTAGGTATAAACTTCCTTATCCTCAAACCATAAGTAACAATGGTATATAGTTCAGGATTGCCGTTGAAATGAATTGGATATTTTGGAAACACAAGAAGTAAGTGCCATTTACATGGCTGTGGCTAGTTTTATTTTCCTGTTTGTAAAATTTGATTTCTGGAGCTAGGCTGTACGAAGTGATTTATGCCAGTTACACACAAGTCAGAGTGAGAGCTGAAATTAGACACCAGAGTCCTTAAGGGACAGCTGCTGGAGTTTCGAGACCCCACTCTCAGAGCTCTCTGCTAGATGTTGGGATGTAGACAAAGACAGCTAATTCTGCGAGAACAAGGGTCTATATTAGAGTGCTCTAATTTTCCCTAGTTCTATTACAAGGTTCTTGGCCCAGTGTGTGATTAATCAGTGGTGTTGACTAACCTCCCCCCAGCACTACTCAGCCCCCTGGGGGTGGGAAGGCATTTCTGAAGAGGGTTTATTTGAGGACTCAGTGCTCCACATAGATGAAGCCCCTTGTTGCGCAGGACCAGACCTCTCTGCTTTTGCTGGCTGGGTCTTGTGGCATCTGCCCTATGGGTGGCAGAGCCAGCAAACTGAAGCTGGGAGCTGCCTTCCTACCCGGCTTCCCCAGGCATCTGCTTCAGCAACTTACTCTTAGTCTCATGATAAATTCATTACCAGAAAATGAGGCTGGAGTTTCCTAGTGACATAAAATATTGATGAGAGAAATAAGGAGTAAGATGAATTATCAAATGCTGCTTGTGGGCCCGGCTGCCTTCTGTGCCGCCCGCTCTGCATCCGTTTCTTCTTCTTGCTCCCTTTTGATTTGTTCCAATGGGGTTTTGTCCTCTTAATAGGAAGCATGTTGAAACGCGGGTGAAGTACTGTAACCCTAGTGATACCAGAGCGAGGAAAATAGACATGTCTCCTGGTTACTGTCAAAACTAAGAAACCTACTCCTGCCATTTCACAACCTTCTGGCAGGTTCTTGGCAACCTCAGGATAGCATACAAAAACACATCGCTCCCCTGCTCAGAAACTGCTAATGGCTTCCAATTGCGGCAGACTAAAATATAAGTGTCTTAAGATGCCATTCAAGGCCCTGTGCGATCCCATTCTAGCCTGTCTTTTTAGCCCATCCTTCTTGTATATCACCTAGGAACCTGATGCTTTCCACCATCTAGATTATTGGGTTCTTCAAAACCAGCACCGTGCCCTAAGCAGCCGTGCGAAATTTCTTGTCCACATTTACACTGATTAAAATTACACCATTTCCTTGAGGGCCAGCTCACTTGCTACTTCATTCACAAAAACCTTGTGATACTCACCTACTAAAAATTCATGCACAAACAAAGAAAAAAAATATGTGTTGTGGGGGGGAATAAACTTGTGGTAGTATGGCTATCTCCTCATTGTGAGGAGCTGGGGACGCCACTCATTGAAGAGGCATAGCTGTAGCTTTCACCATTCTCAGATTGATCAATGTACTAGCTGGTTTTGTGTGTCAACTTGAGTTATCAGAGAAAGAAGCCTTCCTTGAGGAAATGCCTCCATGAGATCCAGCTTTAAGGCATTATTTTCTCAATTAGTGATCAAGGGTTGGGGGGGGGGCATTTGTGGGTTGTGCCATCTCTGGGCTGGTAGTTCTATAAGAAAGCAAGCTGAGCAAGCCAGGGGAAGCAAGCCAGTAAGTCCATGCCCTCTGCATAGCTCCTGCTTCCTGACCTGCTTGAGTTCCAGTCTTGACTTCCTTTGGTGATGAACAGCAATGTGGAAGTGTGAGCTGAATCAACCCTTTCCTCTTTCCAACTTGCTTCTTGGTCATGATGTTTTGTGCAGGAATACAAACCCTAAGACAGTCAATGTCTTTTTCTTCTCAGCTTTTATTCAGGCTAAACTGAAAACTCATGACCCTTCTACCTCTGCTTCTTGGGTACCACCACCACATGCAGCTCTGGATTTGAAGGCACTGCGTTAGCAATTCTGCATCTGTGCTTGTTTTTCCAGGAAATGAGCAGGAATGCGGAAATGCTAACTTGAGCACAAGCCTTTCACCATAGTGTTCTTTAACAGTGAAAAATTAGAGGAAATATAAAAGCCCCCTGATAAGGAATCTGTTAAAGAAGTTGGGTGTATCTGTATGATAGATGACATCATTTACTTAAAATGACAGTACATGGAAGTGGTTGGTGGTTCAGAAAAGTGATTATGATGCCTTTGTAAATGAAAGAAATGGGATGTTAAAGTAAACACAGGAGGCATGAAAGACTTTACGATAGGGATGCATTAAGCTGCCGGGCTATGGCCACAGGTAAATTCTAGACCGCTTTTTCCTTACAAATCCATCCAACATGTGTACAGTGTGCCTCTCCTTCCCCTCCCACCTTATCATCTCCTTATCATCATATCCTCCTCGAGTCGTTTTGTTTGTTTGTTTGTTTGTTTTGTTTTGTTTCGTGTTTTTAAGTCAGGATCTCCTGATGTAGCCCAGGGTGGCCTCAAATTCAGGATTCTCCAGATTCTGTCTCTCCAGTACTAGGATTATATTATACGTTTGAGCCACCACACCTCGTCTCATCTAGTTCACTTGAAAGCAGGCTTGGCTCCCCTTGGTGAGCAATGTTAGTATCTTCCCAAGGTGCTTGGTCTGCTCCTAACCTCTGACAGAACAACCTTGTGTTGTGAGTCTTCATGTACCATATGACCTCATTAAAGATCTATCACCCAGCTCTGCAGTTATTTTCAACTACCTTTATGACTTAATCACACAGCATGAGGACATGTTTTTTTAAAAATATTTTTGAGAGTTTGGTGGAATTGTTTTCAGCCATCTTCTCTAACACGGCTCCATCCAGGACACACTTAGAGGTTATACTAGTCAGGGGCTTGTACTATATTTTGTGGTGTATGTACAAGCACACATGCATGCATGCTCTCTCTCTCTCTCTCTCTCTCTCTCTCTCTCTCTCTCTCTCTCTCTCTCTCTCTGTGTGTGTGTGTGTGTGTGTGTGTGTGTGTGTGTTATGAAAGACTGACAATATAAACTTTAGGAAATTGAAAACCATAGACCTGCAGTGGGCAAAGTAGAAACTTGGAGGTATAAAGTACGTAGTTTGTTTTCTCTAGGATGAGGATGGCCGACTTGAAATCCAAGATTAACTGAGTTTTCAGCTTGTGTCTAAAGGTGAGAAAAGATCAATGTCCTTATTCTAGATCCAAGGATTTACTGCTTACTCGGCCCTTTTGTGTTACTTAAGCCTTTAACTGTCTGGATGAGACTTCTTGGGAAGGCATATTTTCTGGGCCTTTTGCCTAAGATCAACTACCAGGAGGTAGTGCTCACTCAGGGCTGTTGTCGCCTCTGTTAATTGTAGAGATACCCTCAAGGCCCACCTAGAGGCATGGCTCTGAGTTGACTTCTGATGCAGTCAAGTTGACAGACATGACTGCAACACCAGAGATCCCAGGACCTCCCAGTAGACCCCATTTCTAAAGTGTCCAACACTGCCTGGTCCCATCAAGGTGTGACTGAACCTTCAATACATAGATATTAAGGAGATACAGAACATATAACCTCTAGCAGTCTCCAAGTCTTCCAACGAGGAAAGGATGGGAAGATTAAGGGAGGGAGCTCCTTGTCTGGCCTGTAACTTACCGTGCTCTGATCTCCTACCCTTTCCATCTTTATCCCTGACTGCAGACTGTGCTCACTGGTGGATGATTTCCTGGATCTATCAATATTGCTAACACTTTGACACATCTCTTTCTACATGCTCAGCTCTGGTGTGGTGTCAAGCGGGGTGGAACAAAATAAATTAGCTAATGCCTGTAAAAAGCTTTTTGAAAATGAAAAGTCTGGGCTTTATACTCAGGCAAAGAATTCTTGTCCTTCACTAGGTTCAAGGCCTTGAAAGTCATTGGTTCCCAGGTGGGAACAGAGTTCCCTGGCAGGCCCTGGGAGGAGAACTTGGCACAGAGAGCCTACTTTGGGTTTTCATCTTAGTCTATTCTAGTCATTGCTGCTGAGTTCTTTCTTGTCTTATTGACCTTGTTATACCCCTAGCACTTTCTCCTGAAATATGTCTAGCCTGCTCATAACTTCAGGCCCTTCCCTGTTCATGTGTGGCACCCAAGTTTGGCTCGCTTCATGCCACCTCTAAAGAGACAGCAGGCATTAAAGACAGGGACACTAAAGATGGGGCCAGGTGGCAGCGAAATCTTACTGTCCCTTTGTACTAAAAACAAAAACAAAAACTAGATCAAGAGGGTATATGGGGCTTTGGGGATAGCATTTGAAATGAAGAAAATATCTAATAAAAAATGCCTTAAAAAAATACTAGATCAAGTCAAGGTGTTTTGTTTGAAAACAAATCTGAATAGTGAGAATAACGTACACGTGGCTTGTGTGATTTTCCATACTGTTGTAGCTGGAAACCATGTGGATCTGCTACCCAGAACTCTGAAGGTAGTAGTTTTATCCCTGGAGACCACCACATAAAGGACATACTTCTTTCTGCCTCCTTTTTAGATCCCACCTCCTTTTCATATAAGAAACAGAGAAACCTCTGCAGCATGGGGTGAGGCTTATTAGAGGAACAGAGAGTCCCGACTGGAGCAGGGAACTCATATCTCCCCTTCTAGAACCACTTGACCCAGGTGGGAGGGCTGACAATGGGGGTCTCAAGATGTGTATGTACAAAGTACAAGGTAGAGCAGACCAAAGTATGTAGAAGATTTACCACACACACAAAAAGGTACCAATTCCTTGCTCTACCACTTCCTAGCTGAGGGATCTCCAGGGTGTCTGGAACATACAGATTCAGAAAAATATCAACTTCTAGTAGTGGTAGAAAGACTCCCAGCTCCTGGAAAGTCAGAGGGAAACTGTTTTTTTTTTTTTTTTTTTTAGCTGTTCTCTAGTGATGGTCAGTCCTGGAGAAAGAACCACTGAGACACTGAGAGAGGAGGAGGTCCTGGTGAGGACTGGAGGGTTCAGAGTCTACCCTGGATGTTTTGAATGTATCCTTATACACCCATTAATAGTCTAGTCAAGCAAGGCAGTGGCTCATCTCTAGCCTTTCTGGAGATCAAGAACCTCCTTTTCTGCCCCTGTGAGGCCATCATTGTGGGGGCTTCCTATTCATGGCTTCTGTACCTCCATTCCTGTTCCTGTTCCTGGCTTTGGTGCTACAGGAATCTTAGGAGCCTGGGGTGAATCCCGTTTTGAGTTACCCAAAGAATCTTTGTAGGTAGGGAACTAGAGAGGCTGGTTTTTAAAACTCTCAATGCTGCCATTAAAAGACCACAACTCCTTTCAAAGGAGAGCAGTTCTATTTGAAAGATGTATTTGAACCAGTCTTTAAAGGCATGGGAGAAGAGAATAGACAGTTAAAAATAGTTCGTGGCTGTGCTTCACCAGCCTGCTTCTGCCCTGGACATTCTTCAATCCAAATATTCTTGTTTTCCTGAGAAAACTGGAAAGTACTGATCTTCTCATAGTTGGGAGTAGATGGGAATAGCTTCGTGCCTCTTCCTGTCTCCTCTCACTAATGCCCCCTTCTTCTGTTACCTGCTGAGTGGCCCCAACCAAACTCCACTTGAGTGGCAGCTTCCAGGAATCCCCAGCAAGCATTCTTCACCTAACATGACACCGAGCCAGAGAGAGCTATGCTCTGCAGGAAGACACAAGGAAAGAAAACCCTTCGAGAAAGATGGAGGAAGAGAAAATCATTTCTATAAGTTGATAGTAGTGGAAACCCAGAAGACAGAAGTGGCCAGGTGAGGGGCCAAGGGACAGGGCAACAGCTGCACTTCATGCCCTCCTCTGCATTTACTGAGCACAGGCAATGCAGACTTGGGAGCTGGTGTACAGTAGTTTCTCTGAGATAGAAACACTGGGTCTTATAGAAAGCTCATTTAGTCAGGAAGTAAACAATGCAAAATAGCTTCAGAAAAACCTGAAACTGATCAGATTCATCATGTGCCACCATTCCCAGAGTATATAAACAGTAAAAGAAGGCTGGGAGTCTCTCTCAGAAAAGCCAAACTACAAAGAGGACTCTAAGACCAGACCAGCCACCAACTCAGCTGCCCACAAGAAGCTTAGACTTGTTGAGCCACCTAGAAAAGGTATAGATCAATGCAGCCGCCTGGAAAGGACACTCTCCAACTTCTTGAGCTTTCTGTAGGTTGTGCAGTGTGCCTCACACTCCCAGCTTTTGTTTGCTGTCACCCATGCTGAGGTGGGGTTTGAAGATGCAGCTATCCTTGAGTTATTTCTGATCCTGTAAGCAACCCCTCACCCATAGTCCTTGAACTAGTTCCAGTGAAACTCATTGGTTCACCAAGGCTTTGGCACTGTCTGTGCTCTGGTTTGTCATGAGCTCCCTATCTGGAGAGAGAAGGTGTGTGTGTGTGTGTGTGTGTGTGTGTTCTCAAGAAAAGTCTGTCATACAACAGAAGCTCCAAGTATATCAGTTCCAGTTCCATTTCAGTACAGTAATATGAGGATGTCTTGGCACTACTTCAATGCACTGACGAGGAAAGTTGAACTTGCATACTAGAAGTTACTCTGTTTGTTAGCTTTTCATTTTCTTAAGGGAGTGCCAGAAACAAGCCAACCTGTAAGTCGTGACTTACCTAGCTCACAGTTCTGGTTGAGTGTGGACTCCAGAAAGCATTCTTCTTAGCTATATCACAAGGAGCACTGCCATGGTGGAGCATTTGATGAACAAGCCATCCAAGAAGACAGAAAACCAGCATAGGTCAGTCTCAGGCTTTTTTTGACAGTCTTTCACAACTACCACAGATGCCATGAGGATTTTCTTAACCCCTTGGGAAGGCAGGGCCTCTAGCCCATTGAAGCTCAAGGGATTTCAAGGTCATTAAGTGTAAAGCTTCCATTGCTCCACAGTACCTGCATCCTATCGCTATGGGACCCCAGGGCACACTTAAACTACATCTAAACCACATCTCCCCCTTTGCCCACACTGGTAAATGGAAGTGCTTACCCTTCAACCCAGGCAGTTAGATGCCCACTTCACTGTTTTAGGTCCCATAGACAATACATGTTTTAGGACATGCACAGGTGGTTAAAAAGTGTGCAGCCACTCTGCTCTGTCTTGGTCATCAGAAGCAGCACTGGCATTTAGCCATGAGATCTGGATCTCCCTTCAGGTTGTAATTTCCATGGCTGATGGAAAGACATGGCCTTCAAAGAAAGAGACATCCTTTGTCTGTTTGCTGAGCAAACCTGGATATGCACTCCTCTTCTGGGGAATGTATAATACGGCACCCCTCCGGACACAGGTAGAAAGGATTTTATGAGAATTCTACAAGAGATTCACCCAGTACCTGGTACATAATTGTTTCTCAGTGAATATAGCTGTAGCTTTTTTTTTTTCTCACTTCATACCCAAAGACAGCCCTGAAGGAAGGATCATTGCTTGATGAACCCTAAGGCAAAAATAAGTGTGTTCACAGTAGTGTCAGCTTTGTACCTCATGAAATTTTCCTGAAATATAGACAATGTATACTAGACCTAAGGCTGTGTTATTTTACACTTGAGAAGATGAGAAACACAAAGATGATAAGCAATCTTCCTGAGTCCCAGCTAGGCTTTTATCCCTTACTCCCAGGTGTCTTGTAGACTATTCCCAGGCTTGAGTCTTTCTCTATGGCCTGTGCACATCTCTTGCTCTTCACACCTTGGTTTCTCTATCAGAGCAAGGCAATTCACTCCTTGAGGGCGAGGATTGCAGTAATTTCACATTACTGAGTCCCCAGTTGATTAACCTCCTAGAAGGTTGATTTACTGCCATTTAAACCTTCTACTTTCTAAAGTGTCCCACAGTTTTTGCTCCAAATAATCTGGCCAGCCCTGGTATTTGAATCTCCTCTGCCCCAAGTCATATCCCTGGAGCCCACCAGTCCATCAGGATATGAGCAGGCTGCTGAGTGGTTAGAAAAGGATGTTTGTGCCTCTGCAAGAACCTGGAGGGCTGTTGCTGGAAGCCAGAATTTATAAGTAAATACCTAATTCATGAGCGCTGTAAAATGCTATGGGGCTGCTATGCGGTGTCATATTTGAGATTCTACTCACAGGGACCCCAAGTCTTCTGGGCCTGCCTCTGATGCATCTGGACTTGAGACAGAACTTTCTAGAGCAGTGTTTCTTACTTACATACGTGTATATTTGGTTTTGAGGAGTGTTGCATTGGGAGTAACAGGAAACTGGAATAAAGGGTTGGAAAATGGCCCAAATCTTTTCATAGTAAGTCAGGAAGAAAAGAGACTTAATTTACTACATTGTGGCGTCCACAGTTTCCAGCAGCAGGACTCCATGCTGGCACTCCGTGCCTGCTTTTTCCACTGCTTGTGTGGAGCTTCATCTCACTGCCTTTAGACACTGTAGTGACATGTGTCTAAAAATTTCCAAAACCTAGGATTCTCCACATTTGGAGCAGAAACATTAGGAAGCTTTTGAAAATCAATACATTAATGAATAGGAGAAGTAGTTTATAAACCATAGATGTAGGATGAGCACAGGTGAGAGTTCTATAGTCATTCGTGAGCATGCCAATCCCCATCTATTGAAATGATACCTCACAGCACAGGTGCTGCCTTTGGGGGAGGTGTGGCTGCACAGTGTGATGTGTGACAGGCGTCCCCATTTCTTCCCATTTGCACATGCTTTGGGCTTTCCATTTTAAAATTGCTGTTGCTATTCACAGCGTCTTTCCCTTTATGGAACATCCCCATTTCATCTTTGTCAGCCCTAAGCACTGGGAACCACTACAATTCCAACATGCTGTGTAAGGATGGTTAGACAAGAGTTTTCTCTGCTGAAGCCAGAAAGCCACTCCTGCCCATACTGTGTACATGTAGGAGAATTCTACTGAGGTATGATTCACACAGCATAACAATTCAGCTGAAAGTGTAAAATTCAGTTCTTTACAAGTGCATTCACAACACATTGTACAATCCTCAGCACTATCTAATTTCATTACTATTAATAAAACCTCCATATTCATTAACAATCATACAATATTCCCCCCTTCTCTAAGCTTCTGGAAACTACCACCTCTTTCTTTTTGTCTTGATGGAGCTCTGCTCTGGATATTGCCTATGTATGTAGTCATGTAGTTCATCGCTTTTGTAGCTGAGTTCCTCTGTTTAGATCAGCACTCAAAATTCATCTACAGTGAAACATGAGTCAGATATGCATTCCTCTTTATGGTCAAATAATATACTCTTGCATGAACTTACCATGTTCTATTTACCCAGTCACTAACTGATGGACATTTGAATTGTTTTTACATTTTGCTATCGTTGATTATACTGCTATGAATATCTTGTGCAGATTTTTGCATGAAATTAAGTTCTCAGTTCTCAGGGGGTATAGAGAGGGAAAGTTCCTGATTATATGGTAATCCTACACAAGTTTTTCTAACCATATATTTCTGAGGAACTGCCAGATAATTTCTCAGATAGTTATACCATTGAACAATACCATATGAAGTTTCCAACTTCTTTACAACTTACCAGCATATATTATTTGACATTATGGGTCTAACAATTTACCTGGCATGAGTTTCAGATTAGACATTTCCCAATGGCTCATGATTATTTTAATACATTTTTATTAACCCTTAGAGAATTTCATAAATGCATGCAAAGCATTTTGATCACATTCAACACTCATCCTTCCCCTTAACTCATTTCAGAAAAATCCCCTAGTCCCCTCCCCTTCCAAACTTTGTAACTTCTTTCTGTTTTTGTACAACTTGTGTTACCTATATATTCATAGGTGAATCCATTTGTTGACATGTAGTTGACCTACCAGGGACCACATCTTTGAAGAGAATTGACTTTCCCCAGCCCCCTAGAAGCCATCAGCTTCGTTTATTGTAGGAATGTTGACTGCATGGTCTTGTATAGACCTTGCACAGGCAACTACAGCTGCTGTGTGTCATGAGTACAGCAGTTCTATCATGTCATAAGACAGTGCTTTACCATTAGATTCAGTGTATCTAGTTTTATGTGGGGTCTTTGATCCACTTGGGCTTGAGCTTTATACAGGGAGATAAGAATGGGCCAATTTACATTCTTCTACATAATAACCACCAATTGAACCAACACCATTTGTTGAAAATGCTGTCTTTTTTCCAGTGGATGGTTTTAGCTTCCTTGTCAAAGATCAAGTGACCATAGGCATATGGCTTCATTTCTGGGTCTTCAATTCTATTCCTTTGATCTACCTGCCTGTCACTGTACCAATACCATGCAGCTTTTAATCACAATTGCTCTGTAGAACAGTTTGAGGTCAGGAATGATGATTCTCCACCCCCCCACCCCCCCGCAGAAGTTCTTTTATTGTTGAGAATAGTTTTGTCTGTCCTGGGTTATTGTTATTCCAAATGAATTTGAGAATTTCTCTTTCTAACTCTATAAAGAACTAAGTTGTATTTTGATGGGGATTGCATTGAATCTGTATATTGCTTTTGGCCATATGGCCATTTTTACAATATTAATCCTGCTAATCCATGAGCATGGGAGATCTTTCCATCTTCTGAGGTCTTCTTCGATTTCTTTCTTCAGAGATTTGAAGTTCTTGTCGTACAGATCTTTCACTTGTTTGGTAAGTCACACCAAGACATTTTATATTGTTTGTGACTATTGTGAAGGGTGTAATTTCCCTAATTTCTTTCTCAGCCCATTTATCCTTTGAGTATAGGAAGGCTACTGATTTGCTTAAGTTAATTTTATATTTAGCCACTTTACTCAAGTTGTTTATCAGGTTTAGATACACTGAATCTAATAGAAGAGAAAATGGGGAAAAGCCCCGAACACATGGGCACAGGAAAAAAAATTCCTTAACAGAACACCAATGGCTTATGCTCTAAGATCGAGAATTGACAAATGTGACCTCATAAAATTGCAAAGCTTCTTTCTGTAAGGCAAAGGACACTGCCTAAAATTTCAGAATACCCAAAATACAATTCACAGACCACATGAAGCTCAAGATGGAAGACCAAAGTGTGGATACTTCAGTGTTTCTTAGAAGGGGGAACAAAATAGTCACAGGAGGAAATATGGAGACAAAGTATGGAGCAGAGACTGAAGGAAATGACATCCAGGGACTGCCCCACCTGGGGATCCATCACATATATAGTCGCCAAACCTGGATGCTATTGTGGATGCTGAGAAGAGCTTGCTGAAGGAAGCCTGATATGGCTGTCTCCTGAGAGGGTCTTCCAGAGCCTGACAAATACAGAAGCAGATGCCCACAGCCAACCATTGGACTGAACACAGATGGATGAGTTGGAGAAGGGACTGAAGGAGCTAAGGGGATTTGTAGCCCCATGGAGGGAGCAACAGTGTCAACAAACCAGACTCTCCAGAGCTCCCGGGGACTGGACCACCAACCAAAGAGTACACATGGAGGGACCCATGGCTCCGGCCGCATTTGTTGCAGAAGATGGCCTTGTTAGATATCATTGGGAAGAGCTGCCCTTGGGCTGAGGGGGTTTGATGCCCCAGTATAAGGGAATGGCAAGGCAGAAAGAAGGGAGTGGGTGGGTGGGTGGGTGAGCACCCTCATAGAAGCAGGGGAGGGGGATGGGATAGGGGATAACATTTGAAATGTAAATACAGAAAATATCCAATTAAAAAAAAAAGACCCTGCTTTACTTTTCTATCGCCTCTTCCATGATGGTTCCTGTGTGTGTGTGTGTGTGTGTGTGTGTGTGTGTGTGTGTGTGTGTGTGTGCATGCACATCTACGTGCATGTGTGTGATATAGATGTCCCACTTGTGTCTGACTACTCCACAGATACCTATTCTCTGCAGGTTTGACTACTTTTGAGTTTGTTAACCACAATTGGGTACACAAGGAAACTACTCTGATGAGCTAGAGAGCCAATAATTTAGAGGGCAATTTAATACTGTTCATAAAACATTTTTAGAATCATACTGATTTGAATTAAATAATTTTTTCATAAATACATCATTTAAAATATAAGAAAGTTAACTTGGGACTTAGACAAAATTTAAATTTTTGTGTTCAAGAAAACTATAGAACCCCAACAAGATGAGGGTTATTGGTAGATCAAATACTTGGTGACTCTCAGTATGTGTAGAACATGCAATTGTTACCTCTCAACAGTAAAACGGTACCTAATTCTAAAATACGCTAAAGGAACTGGTTATGCTAGTGCATGCCTATAGTCCCAGAACTTGAGAGGTAAAAGCAAGAGAAGAAGGAATTCAAGGTTGTGCTTAGCCATAAAAGAACTCTTCCAAGAAGGCATTGGTTGCCAAGTAAATATCCCAGTGCCAGAGGTTGGGGAAAGAGTTGTTGGTCAAGAGTCTTCTGGAGATCCTCCAAAAGTATAGGTACTAGTGCCACTGCTCTTGACTGAGTAACAGAACTTGATGCTAAAACCTTGTGCTAAAGATACCGCATAGTTTGGTCTCAGGACATGAAGGAATCAAGTTGGTGCTTACTATGAAGCCCCCTGCCTGCCAGCTAGCTTTCATAGTACCGGAGAGTAACAAAATGCTGCTGAAGAAAGTCATCAGTAGTCTTATCAAGTTGTGAAACCTGTGAGCTGCAATAATGACAAGGGTGATGAGATGAACACATGAGTGCAATTGTGGTATGAATGCTAAGAGGATAACCAACTATTTTCTGTCTGTCTTCAAGTCTCACTCCACAAGAGGAAACACATGCCTGGGAGTGTACATCCATGGCCTATGATCCATGGTTGGGGAGTGCTGAGGATGAACTACTAATAATAGTAGTTTTATGATTTTATTTGTTCTATATATAGGTCTTAGGAGATTGGAACTCTTTTTGTATATGGCATGAAGTAGAGATTCAACCTCTTTGCGTGCGTTGTGTGTGTGTGTGTGTGTGCATGTGTGTGTGTGTGTGTGTGTGTGTGTGTGTGTGCGCATGTGTGTGTGGTAATAGTCACTTGTCCTTGCATTATTTGTTGAAAAGAATATTCACTTTCCAGTGAGTTGTCTTAGTACATTTTGTAAATATATAGGCTTTTTAGACCCTCAATTATATTTCATAGATTGATATGTTTATGTTTACATCAATATTGTAGAGATTTTAGCACTGATCAATTGTAGCA
This sequence comes from Mus musculus, assembly GCF_000001635.26. Lineage (NCBI taxonomy): Eukaryota > Metazoa > Chordata > Mammalia > Rodentia > Muridae > Mus > Mus musculus. The sequence goes on from NC_000075.6 coordinate 27,581,406, forward strand.
ATTTTGTAGGCAAAAGGTAAATGTCTTCTGACATCATTGTTCTTTCTCCAAATTTGTTTTGACCATACTGATGTCCTCATATCTCCTTATGAGCATTAGGACCAGTTTATCATTTTTCAAAAAGATAGCTGGCATTTCTCCTTATGCTTCCATTAGTTCTTTGAGAATTGCATGCAATGCATTTTGATTATATGCAACACTCTGCCAACTCATTCTACCTTATTGCCACTTCTGTACCTATCCAACTTTGGTCCTTTTAATACTTTTAGTTCATCAAATATAATTGATGCTCCTCATCCACTCTTGGATGTGTAGCTAGTGTTTTGACGGAACCCACTGAATCTATAAATTAATATAAGGAATCTTATTATGGTTTTACATTTGAGAACACGGTATATATTTTCATTTATTAGATTTCTTTCATCTTTCAATAATTGCATGGTTAGTTTTCCAGATTGATATAAACTTGGGAAGAAGAAATGTGACTGAAAAAAATGCCTCCCTCAGATTGGCCTATAGGAAAGTCTGTGGAGCATATTCTTGATGACTGGTTGATATGGGAAGGCCAACCCACTATGGACAGTGCTACCCCAAGCAGGCAGTCCTGAGTTGTATGGAAAAGCAAGTTGAGCAAGTTATGGAGACAAAGCCAATAAGAGCATACTGCTTCAGTTCCTGCTTGTTTCTGCCTAGGACCTTCTCTGACTTCATTATGGACTGTGACATGGATGTGAAAGCCAAATAAACTCTGTCCTCCACAAGTTGTTTTATTTGTGCTGATTATCTCAGCAACAGAAAATAAACCAGGACAATAATGTTGTTTAGTGTTTAGTATATAAATCTTACATTTATTTTAACAAATGTGTCCAGAAGTGTTTTATTCTCACTGGCAATTTTGTGAATGAAATCGTTTCCTTTAAATTTGCTTTTGAATGGTTCACTGCTAATTTATAGTAGGGCAGCTGATTTTTAAATACAGACCTTATTTATACTCTGTAACTTGGTTAAACTTACTGTTGTTCTGTTATTAAAATTTCCTGGCTTTAGTCTCCAGTAGAATTTTGTGATGAAATAGAGAAGTGGGACTATTCCCCCACTCACCGAGTTTTATTTTACCCACTTTGGGTCAGACTTCCACAAACTGTTTTGTAGTCAGTTTATTATTCTTTCTGAGCGTCCCAGAAGATTCATAGGTTAGGAAGACAAGACCTTGTCAAGAAGCATTGCATTCGCTCATCTTCCATAGACAACAGTGTTAAACACTTGGGTGTTTAGCAAAACAAAGCTTTATCAGCATCTGGAGGGGGAGACAAAAAATGCAGTCTACATACACTCTTCTGTTCCTCAGAATGATATCCAAGAAAGACATCCATGCTGACCTTAAGATTCCGTTGCTCGTTGCTTCTCTAGATGCTGGTCAACATCTTAAAAGATTACAGCCTGTAGTTTCTCCAGTCCTTCGTTTAGCCCATCTCCCATGATTGCACAGGTAGGCTGCAAAACACAAAGAGCCAGTGAGCTCATTGCCAACCATCTCTCTCAGAGCAAATTCCTTTGCCTTGTTTGTTTATAGCATAGCTTATAGCAACTGTAAGCAAGGGACTCCTTGGTTTCCTGGTATCCTACGTATTCTAGGAAGTCCATGTTTTACTTTTTCCATCCTCTCTACATCTACAGAGCCCACCACTGACACAACACCCTTTATTCTGCTGTATATGACTTACACGGCAGCTCATTTCTTTTTTTCTGTGTCCTGGAAGTTAAAACCTGGCTGTTTCAGAATTGCTCAGCGTTTCCTCTGCTTTCTCGGTGTTAAATCCCTCAGAAGGCATGGTATTTACAAATTCATTGAACTGTAGCCTGTATAAGACAGCTGTCTTTCCAGTACAGCCCAATCCCAGAATAACAATGTATAAGGACTGAAAGGCAGGCAGGCAGGCAGGCAGGACGGGATGGAAGTCTGGTCTCATACGGGTTCTCCATTTCCAGCTGCAAATTGTGGCCAAATTGAAACATGTTTTTCCTAACTGCTTTAGAATTTCTCTTCATGGGTGATCCAACTACAAGACTGATCCCAGATTGGAGTCCAGATCTAAATGAGAAAATATTGGCAGACATTTCTTTGTGCGGGAATGCTTTTCTCATCACTTCAGCCCAGTTCTCCACACAGCCCAGAAGGCTGCTGCATTAGAAACATTTTTACTCATAATCCAGCAATACCCACTTCTCTTGGGCCAGTCATGACTTCAAAACCTATTTATCAGTACTTTGAGGCAGTTATGCCATTTCTATTCTGTTGCCCCAATTGACCACGAGGACTATTGCTCCCACTCTTGGGGCTGCAGAGCTGGACTCTCTTTTGATCCACCTGCAACACCTGTTCCTTTGACAGGCTGTCCTCTCTTGTTTGACTCCACATCCTTCATGGATAGGGAGGTGAAGCAATGTCTGAGTTGAGACAGCAATGCATACATGGTGCCCAGGAAGGCATGGCTTCCCAGGTTGCTCTGTGCTAGGTTGCCCTAATGGTTAAGATGTAGGACTCTGGTCTTCTAACTGATCTTTAGGAAAAACAACCTTCTTTTCTTTTCTTTCTTTCTTTCTTTCTTTCTTTCTTTCTTTCTTTCTTTCTTTCTTTCGTTTCTTTTTGTTGTGGTGGGGCATACTGTTAGCAATTTTTCTTACATTGCTTTATCAATGTAAAGATCCATTTTAATTTCTGGATATTTTGGGGGTGTCTGTGTATTTATCATTAAAGGGTTATGTCTTACTCATTACCTTTTATTATTATTTATTCATACATGATAAAACTGTTGATTCTTATTACTATAGTGCATGCTGCTGATTTTAAAATATTAGACAAGCCTTGGATTCCTAGGGTAAATCGCACTGGATTGTAGAATAGAATTATAATTTTTTTAAATTACTAGATTCTGCTACATAGAATTTTGATAACATTTGAGGATTTTGAAACATTTTGAAGGGATATTGGTTTGCAACTTTGTAATCATCAGTGGTGACCTTGTGCATATATTAGTCAGGGTTCTTTGGAGAAAGAAAACTGAGAGAATGAATCTAGATGTATAAAAGGAGGATTTACTGGAGTGGCTTACAGGCTGTGGTCCAGCTAGTCCACCAATGACTATTTCCTGGCAGAAAGCCCAAGAATCTAGTAATTGTTCATTTTATGAGGCTGGGTGTCTTAGCTGGTCTTCAGTATATGTTGGAATCCTGGAGAAGTAGGTGCTAATACCAATGAAGGAATTAACAGAGAGAGTAAGGGCATGTCCTTTATATAGGCTGCCACCAGAAGATGAGGCCCAGGTTTAAAGGGTATCTTTCTACCTCAAATAATTCAGTCATGAAAAACATCTCTCACGGATGTCCCTAGCAGCTTGGATTTTACTTAATTCCAGATATAGTCAGGTCAACAATCAAGAGCAGCCATCATAATATATCTAAAGGTTTATTCTGGTTGGAGTTATCTGACAGTCTTGTTTAAAAATGACCATGTTGGAGACAGAATATACTTATTCTATTTGGAATATTATACATCATAGGCATGTATTAAATAACCACATGGCATCCTTAATATCCCATAAAAATAAAAACAAGTACACTAAATAAAAATAAATTAAAAAAAATATATATATACCATAATTTATTATATGCTACATATTATATATCTTATATATTAAACACACATATATACTTATATTATACACATATACTATATATTTATATATAACATATATACATATAATACTATATATATATATATATATATATATATATATATATATGCCTATTAAATGCACAGGTGAGTGCATCCTTGTCTGTTCTTTCAGTGTGCCTCAGGTTATACATGTGAGTTTGGCAGCTCTTCCTTTCTCCTTGCACACACACACATGACATGAGCCACACTGGCACCATCAAACACTCACAACCTTTCACCTGTCAGCTTAAAATTAATAATCCTCCTCATAATCTTTTAACCTAGTTTGTAATTAACATCTTGATCTGTACCTAATCTCCATGGTTTCCTGATGCACTCCCCACCCCTCTCTCTGTAAGGCACAAAGGCAGGGCAGAAGCCAAAGAGAGAAGTGACAGTAATTGTGACCATTGAGCAGAGGACTCCCACTCTTCACTATGCACTGCCCCCCTGCCTTTCCATTATGTGAGCAGAGCCTGCCTCAGGAAACTATAGACTAGTAGTCCTGTAGATTATGGCTTTTAAACCTCAGATGGTTGGGCACCTAAGGCTTGAGGATGGCTTGTGGGTTGCATCTGAACTCCAAAATTTTATACATACATACCTGACTTAGAAGTAGAGGGACTCCTGGGTTTCATGAGACTTTCTAAAGTCCCATGGTCCTGTTGGTAGAGCTGTTCACTGCAGGACTGCTTTAGGTACTGAGCCATCCCTATAAGGTGTGCGGCAATGCCTTGGATGGCCACCTAGGACCCTGCCGAGTGTCCCTCTGAGTGTGGATAATTTAGGAAGTACAGTAATAGAGCTGATGGTGGCTTATGATCTCCCTCAGAGATAACTCCCCTCTGTGTTAAAAAGACACAGAAGAGTTGGACATGATAGGATGAGAAGGCAGTGTGAACACTGAGGAATGCTTGCAGCATTGATAAGTTAAAAATAGCTGCTTAGGGTCTCTGGTGTCTTCAGCACCAACAGGGAATATGAATACAGGTTTTTATGACAACCTTGATCTAGCCTCCACCCCAAATAAGGTGCTGACACAGAAAGATGACCTGTGGCAGATCAACACACTGTCCCCATAGAGTAGTAGATATTTCTTAAACTTTGTAGATTACACAAGGTCTTTGCTACTTGGGCTATATTCACACCAAAGCACCATAGACAAGAGAAAGTGGGTCGAGATGGGTATATTCCAAAACACTTTTATTTATGGACCCTAAAAATTTATTTTTGTGTACCTTTTATCAAACCACAAATTAGTTTTCCTTCTTTGGGCAAGTTTAATCATTTAAGAATGTAGACGTTATTATTATCCTGGGATGTGTCCAGTTGGCTACCTCATGGCCAAATGGAGCCTATAAGATCTGACTTAGAACTTAGGTGGGATGAACCCCATTTTATGTTTTTCCATATTGGCTTTGATTGAAGAACTAGACTATCAATTATGTATAATTGTAGTAACTGATCATTAATGTCAGAGGGTCCTTTAAACTCAGTTAATTCTTTTTCTGTATTTTTCTATAATTATGTAGAACCACTGGGTCACACTCATCACAATTTTAACCATCTTCAATTTTCCTTATAGAAGTAGGATATAAAAAATATTGCTTAAATTAAAAAAATCAAACAAATAAAAAGCATCATGATTTAACCTCTTTTCAAGTCACCCTTTCTCATTCACTAAGAAGCTCTGTGTGTGTGTGTGTGTGTGTGTGTATATGTGTGTGTGTGTGTGTGTGTGTGTGTGTGTGTGTGTGTATTCCTATTGTGTGAATGGAGGCCATGATTGACCCCAGGAGTCTTTCTCAAACACTTTCCATCTTAACTTTTGCGACAGGGTCTTTTATTTGTCCAGAGACTCACTATTTGGCTAGACTGGCTGTCCAGCAAACCCTAGAGATCCTTTGTCTCTATATCTCTAGCGCTGGGGATCATAGACTTGTGCACACTAGATGTGCTTTACCTTGGGTTCTCATGCTAGATGGCAGACACTTCCCTGACTGCCATTCCCAGCCACAGGAACTTGGCTTTTGAGTTTGGTACTGACTCCTCCAACATTTTCTCTGTGTTGTTTGTGTGTGTGTGTGTGGGGGGGGGTGCCAAAGGACAAGCACTAGTGATGCTTGTCCTTCCAAAAGAAGTACAGACTCTATCAGCTGAGTCATCACCCAACCCTTTCTATGTACTTAAAAATACTTTTTTTTATTGCTTATGTGTTTTTTTTATTACGTATTTTCTTCAATTACATTTCCAATGCTATCCCAAAAGTCCCCCCCCCATCCCCCCCCACTCCCCTACCCACCCATTCCCATTTTTTGGCTCTGGCGTTCCCCTGTACTGGGGCATATAAAGTTTGCCTGACCAATGGGCCTCTCTTTCCAGTGATGGCCGACTAGGTCATCTTTTGATACTTATGCAGCTAGAGTCAAGAGCTCTGGGGTACTGGTTAGTTCATAATGTTGTTCCACCTATAGGGTTGCAAATCTCTTTAGCTCCTTGGGTACTTTCTCTAGCTCCTCCATTGGGGGCCCTGCGATCCATCCAATAGATGACTGTGAGCATCCACTTCTGTGTTTGCTAGGCTCCGGCCTAGTCTCACAAGGGACAGCTATATCACCGTCCTTGCAACAAAGGCTTGCTAGTGTATGCAATGGTGTCATCGTTTGGAGGCTAATTATGGGATGGATTAATGATAGATTTTATTGTATATGTTTCAAAAGTCTACAGTACAATGTTATGGGACACACACAGGGCAAATGATATGAGGGTAAGGTAAATTAGTACATCCATTACCAGACACAGGTCCTTGAGGACTTTTGGTATTGGGAGGCAAGTCCTTTCTTTCTTTCTTTCTTTCTTTCTTTCTTTCTTTCTTTCTTTCTTTCTTTCTTTCTTTCTTTCTTTCTTTCTTTCTTTCCTTCTTTCCTTCCTTCCTTCCTTCCTTCCTTCCTTCCTTCCTTCCTTCCTCCTTCCTTCCTTCCTTCCTTCCGTCCTTTTGTCCTTTCTTCCCTTCTTCCCTTCTTCTTTCTTCCATCTTTCTTCCGTCTTTCTTCCTTTCTTCCTTCCTTTCTTCTTCCTTTCTTCCTTCCTTCCTTCCTTCCTTCCTTTCTTTCTTTCTTTCTTTCTTTCTTTCTTTCTTTCTTTCTTTCTTTCTTTCTTTCTTTCTTTGTTTCTTTCTTTCCTTCTTAATTAATTAATTAGATATTTCCTTTATTTACATTTTGAATGTTATCCTCTTTCCTAGTTTCCCCTCAGAAAACCCCCTATCCCCTCCCCCTGCTCACCAACCCACTCACTCCCACTTCCTGGCCCTGGCACTCCCATACACTGGGGCATAGAGCTTTCACAGGACAAAGGGCCTCTCCTCCCATTGATGACCATTTAGGTGATCCTCTGCTACATATGCAGCTGGAACCATGAGTCCCACCATGTGTATTCTTTGGTTGGTGGTTTAGTCCCAGGGAGCTCTGGGGATACTGGTTAGTTCATATTGTTGTTCCTCCTATGAGGCTGCAAACCCCTTCAAATCCTTGGGTACTTTCTCTAGCTTGTTCATTGCAGACCCTGTGCTATGTCCAATGGATGGCTGTGAGCATCCACTTCTGTATTTGTCAGTCACTGGCATAGCCTCTCAGGAGACAGCTATATCAAGCTCCTGCCAGCAAGCTCTTGTTGGCATCTACAATAGTGTCTGAGTTTGGTGGTTGTATATGGGATGGATCCCCAGGTGTGGCAGTCTCTGGATGGTCCTTCCTTCAGTTCCTACTCCATACTTTGTCTCTGTAACTCCTTCCATGAGTATTTTGTTCTCCCTTTTAAGAAAGATTGAAGTATCCACACTTTGGTCTTCCTTCTTCTTGAGTTCCATGTGTTTTGTGAATTGTATCTTGGGTATTCCAAGTTTCTGGGCTAATATCCACTTATCAGTGTGTGCATATCATGTGTTTTCTCTTGTGATTGGGTTACCTAACTCAGGATGATATTGAGAGGCACGTCTTAACTAGGGTACAATCATATTACCTATAGACCTCATATTGTACAGAAGATTCTCAATTTATTTGTCCTGTATCTTGTGTAGTCACTAAAATTTGCACAGAAAGATGTATTTCATCAGGCTTTGGGGCTATTTGCTCCTCCAGGTGACAAATTGGGCTACATGTATTTTACATTTGCTTTGTGTTACTTCCCATTGACTGTGTCATGGGGGTAATCCCACAGTAGATATTAGATAGTAGTAGTAGATAGTAGTAGGTGTAAAATGTATGCTTTATTTTAACATACAGTCTGTAACTGTGATAGCTCATTTAATTTTTTACTTGCCCAGGATTATTTTAGCTATTGTTAACCTTTACCTGTTTTAAACAATGATGCACTAAACATTAGCCCCTATAAGGCAGAAAACCACAGAAGAGGATCATACACACCTTACGTCTAAATATGCAGACCTAACTGACCTCCAGAAAATTGTGTCTGTGTAGAAGACTCCTCTTACTCAACACCTCATCTCTGGTGTACTTTCAGTCAGATGCCCATAAAATGACATCACCTAGATTTAATCTGCATCTCTTCATGTGCTGCGAATTATCTCTGCTCTTTTGCAAGTTCTGTCACTGTTCTAGAGGTGGTGGGCCCTGCAACCTAGAAATGAGGTGGACCAAAGTCTTATTCAATAGCCAAATTTATTCAGATCGTCAGTCAATTTATACTAGTCATGCATGGTAAAACAATGTTTTTTGTATAAACAAGGGCTACTTACTTTTTTTGTAAGTTAATATTGTATCCAGCTACTTTGCTAAAAGTGTTTATCAGCTGTAGGAGTTCCCCAGGGGAATTTTTGAATCACTTATGCACACTATCATATCAGCTGCAAATAAAGATACGTTGACTTCTTTCCTTCCAATTTGTATCCCCTTGATTTCTTTCCCATAGAGGTGTATAAAATGCATAATATTAGCCACTTGTAATGAATAATCTGAAATAAACTCACTCCTGTGTGCTATACCCGGGAAGAACACAGAAATACATCCTGAGCACCACTTTATGTTTTGGTTTTTTGTTTTGTTTTGTTTTTGTTTTTTGAGACAGGGTTTCTCTGTATACCCCTGGCTGTCTTGGAACTCACTTTGTAGACCAGGCTGACCTCGAACTCAGAAATCTGCCTGCCTCTGCCTCCCAAGTGCTGAGATTAAAGGTGTGTGCCACCACCTCCTGGCTCACTTCATGTTTTGAAGAAGCCAAGATCACAAGATATTCTGGTCTTGTTTTCCTGGACTTTTCTCACAATCACTCAGAATTCTGCCCATTGACTCCCATCCTGGATTGTGTTCTGACAGCCCTCAAACTCACAGAATTTTCTTTCCTATTAGGTTACTTGTATCTTGCTTATTTAATTAGTGTGTGCTTATATATGAAGTAGAAAAAAAAAGCAGCCCTCTCTCCATTGCACATGCTGGAAGTTACATATTTCCCAGTAGCCTCTCCCTATTTTCACTTGATTAAATGTAGCTAATGTGCTAACATCTTTTATTACACAGTTGTTGTTTTTGTAGACACACAGATGAACTGCAACATAATTACAGTTTAATGTATAGGTTTGCTGTTTTGCAGTGGGGTGAAAGCATTATGCATTCAGTAGAAACCAGGCTTTGATTTTGAAGCTAGCTCTTTCATTGTCCTGTGGCTTGTGGCACCAAGGCACAGCTTTCTGTCACCCAAGAAAGAGAGCAAGAAGCAGATGTGCTATAGTGTGCTGTGGCTGTGGCCATGACTGTGGCAATAATTTAAGTAGTATGTATGTAATTTAATTTTTTCTTTCTGTTTTATTTATTTATTTATTAGGTATTTTCTTCATTTACATTTCAAATGCTATCCCAGAAGTCCCCCTTATCCTCCCCCCACTCCCCTGCCCACCCACTCCCAATTCTTGGCCCTGGCGTTCCCCTGTACTGGGGCATATAAAGTTTGCAAGTCCAATGGGCCTCTCTTTCCAGTGATGGCCGACTAGGCCATCTTCTGATCCATATGCAGCTAGAGTCAAGAGCTCCGGGCTACTGGTTAGTTTATGTTGTTGTTCCACCTATAGGGTTGCAGATCCCTTTAGCTCCTTGGTTACTTTCTCTAGCTCCTCCATTGGGGTCCCTGTGATCCATCCAATAGCTGACTGTGAGCATCCACTTCTGTGTTTGGTAGGCCCCAGCATAGCCTCACAAGAGACAGCTATATCTGGGTCCTTTCAGCAAAATCTTGCTAGTATATGCAATGGTGTCAGCGTTTGGAGGCTGATTATGGGATGGATCCCCGGGTATGGCAGTCTATAGATGGTCCATCCTTTCATCTCAGCTCCAAACTTGTCTCTGTAACGCCTTCCATGGGTGTTTTGTTCCCAACTCTAAGAAGGGGCAATGTGTCCACACTTTGGTCTTCGTTCTTCTTGAGTTTCATGTGTATTGCAAATTGTATCTTGGGTATTCTAAGTTTCTGGGCTAATATCCACTTATCAGTGAGTACATATCATTTGAGTTCTTTTGTGATTGGGTTACCTCACTCAGGATGATGCCCTCCATGTCCATCCATTTGCCTAGGAATTTCATAAATTCATTCTTTTTAATAGCTGAGTAGTACTCCATTGTTTAAATGTAGCACATTTTCTGTATCCATTCCTCTGTTGAGGGGTATCTGGGTTCTTTCCAGCTTCTGGCTATTATAAATAAGGCTGCTATGAACATAGTGGAGCATGTGTCCTTCTTACCAGTTGGAACATCTTCTGGATATATGCCCAGGAGAGGTATTGCTGGATCCTCCGGTAGTACTATGTCCAATTTTCTGAGTAACCGCCAGACTGATTTCCAGAGTGGTTGTAAAAGCTTGCAATCCCACCAACAATGGAGGAGTGTTCCTCTTTCTCCACATCCTCGCCAGCATCTGCTGTCACCTGAATTTTTGATCTTAGCCATTCTGACTGGTGTGAGGTGGAATCTCAGGGTTGTTTTGATTTGCATTTCCCTGATGATTAAGGATGCTGAACATTTTTTTCAGGTGCTTCTCAGCCATTTGGTATTCCTCAGGTGAGAATTCTTTGTTTAGTTCTGAGCCCCATTTTTTAATGGGGTTATTTGATTTTCTGGAGTCCACCTTCTTGAGTTCTTTATATATTGGATATTAGTCCCCTATCTGATTTAGGATTGGTAAAGATCCTTTCCCAATCTGTTGGTGGCCTTTTTGTCTTATTGATGGTGTCTTTTGCCTTACAGAAGCTTTGCAATTTTATGAGGTCCCATTTGTCAATTCTTGATCTTACAGCACAAGCCATTGCTGTTCTATTCAGGATTTTTTTTTCCCTGTGCCCATATCTTCAAGATTTTTCCCCACTTTCTCCTCTATAAGTTTCACTGTCTCTGGTTTTATGTGAAGTTCCTTGATCCACTTAGATTTGACCTTAGTACAAGGAGATAGGAATGGATCAATTGGCATTCTTCTACATGATAACCACCAGTTGTGCCAGCACCATTTGTCGAAAATGCTGTCTTTTTTCTACTGGATGGTTTTAGCTCCCTTGTCAAAGATCAAGTGACCATAGGTGTGTGGGTTCATTTCTGGGTCTTCAATTCTATTCTATTGGTCTACTTGTCTGTCACTATACCAGTACCATGCAGTTTTTATCACAATTGCTCTGTAATACAGCTTTATGTCAGGCATGGTGATTCCACCAGAGGTTCTTTTATCATAGAGAAGAGTTTGTCTATCCTAGATTTTTTTGTTATTTTAGATGAATTTGCAGCGTGCTCTTTCTCATTTGATGAAGAATTGAGTTGGAATTTTGATGGGGATTGCATTGAATCTGTAGATTGCTTTTGGCAAGATAGCCGTTTTTACTATATTGATTCTGCCAATCCATGAGCATGGGAGTTCTTTCCATCTTCTGAGATCTTCTTTAGATTCTTTCTTCAGAGACTTGAAGTTCTTATCATACAGATCTTTCACTTCCTTAGTTAGAGTCACGCCAAGGTATTTTATATTATTTGTGACTATTAAGAAGGGTGTTGTTTCCCTAATTTCTTTCTCAGCCTGTTTGTCCTTTGTGTACAGAAAGGCCATTGACTTGTTTGAGTTAATTTTATATCCAGCTACTGCACTGAAGCTCTTTATCATGTTTAGCAGTTCTCTGGTGGAATTTTTAGGGTCACTTATATATACTATCATATCATCTTCAAAGAGTGATATTTTGACTTCTTCTTTCCAATTTGTATCCTCTTGGTCTCCTTTTGTTGTCTAATTGCTCTGGCTAGGACTTCAAGTACTATGTTGAATAGGTAGGGAAAAGTGGGCAGTCTTGTCTAGTCCCTGATTTTAGTGGGATTGCTTCCAGCTTCTCCCCATTTACTTTGATGTTGGCTACTGATTTGCTGTGGATTGCTTTTATCATGTTTAGGTATGGGCCTTGAATTCCTGATATTTCCAAGACTTTTATCACGAATGGGTGTTGAATTTTGTCAAACGCTTTCTCGGCATCTAACGAAATGATCATGTGATTTTTGTCCTTGAGTTTGTTTATATAGTGGATTATGTTGATGGATTTCCATATATTAAACCATCCCTGCATCCCTGGAATGAAACCTTCTTGGTCAGGATGGATGATTGTTTTGATGTGTTCTTGGATTCTGTTAGCAAGAATTTTATTGAGTATTTTTGCATCGATATTCATAAGTAAAATTAGTCTGAAGTTCTCTATCTTTGTTGGGTCTTTCTGTGGTTTAGGTGTCAGAGTAATTGTGGCTTATAGAGTGAATTGGATGGAGTACCTTCTGCTTCTATTTTGTGGAATAGTTTGTGAAGAACTGGAATTAGATCTTCTTTGAAGGTCTGATAGAATTCTGCACTAAACCCATCTGGTCCTGGGATTTTTTTTTGTTGGCAGACTATTAATGACTGCTTCTATTTCTTTAGGGGATATAGGACTGTTTAGATCATTAATCTGATCCTGATTTAACTTTGGTACCCGGTATCTGTCTAGAAATTTGTCCATTCCATACAGGTTCTCCAGTTTTGTTGAGTATAGCCCTTTGTAGAAGGATCTGATGGTGTTTTGGATTTCTTCAGGATCTGTTGTTATGTCTCCGTTTTCATTTCTGATTTTGTTAAATAGGATGCTGTCCCTGTGCCCTCTAGTGAGTCTGGCTAACGGTTTATCTATCTTGTTGATTTTTCTCAAAGAACCAGCTCCTTGAAAGGTTGATTCTTTGAATAGTTCTTGTTTCCACTTGGTTGATTTCGCCCCTGAGTTTGATTATTTCCTGCTATCTACTCCTCTTGGGTGAATTTGCTTCCTTTTTTTTTTAGAGCATTTAGATGTGTTGTCAAGCTGCTAGTGTGTGCTCTCTATAGTTTCTTTTTGGAGGCACTCAGAGCTATGAGTTTTCCTCTTAGAAATTCTTTCATTGTGTCCCATAAGTTTGGGTATGTTGTGGCTTCATTTTCATTAAACTCTAAAAAGTCTTTAATTTTTTTCTTTATTTCTTCCTTGACCAGGGTATAATTGAGTAGAGTTTTGTTCAGTTCCCACATGAATGTTGGCTCTCTATTATTTATGTTGTTATTGAAGAGCAGCCTTAGTCCATGGTGATCTGATAGGATGCATAGGACAATGTCAATATTTTTGTATCTGTTGAGGCCTGTTTTGTGCCCAATTATATGGTCAATTTTGGAGAAGGTACCATGAGGTGCTGAGAAGAAGGTATATCCTTTTGTTTTAGGATAAAATGTCCTGTAGATATTAGTTTCTGTTTCCATGATCTGTCCATTGATGAAAGTGGTGTGTTGAAGTCTCCCACTATTATTGTGTGAGGTGCAATGTTTGCTTTGAGCTTTACTAAAGTTTCTTTAATGAATGTGGCTGCCCTTGCATTTGGAGCATAGATATTCAGAATTGAGAGTTCCTCTTGGAAGATTTTACCTTTGATGAGTATGAAGTGCCCTTCCTTGTCTTTTTTGATAACTTTGGGTTGGAAGTTGATTTATTAGATATTAGAATGGCTATTCCAGCTTGTTTCTTCATACCATTTGCTTGGAAAATTGTTTTCCAGCCTTTCATTCTGAGGTAGTGTCTGTCTTTTTCCCTGAGATGGGTTTCCTGTAAGCAGCAAAATGTTGGGTCGTGTTTGTGTAGCCAGTCTGCTAGTCTATGTCTTTTATTGGGGAATTGAGTTCATTGATATTAAGAGATATTAAGGAAAAGTAATTGTTGCTTCCTATTTTTGTTGTTAGAGTTGGCATTCTGTTTTGTGGCTGTCTTCTTTTAGGTTTGTTGAAGGATTACTTTCTTGCTTTTTCTAGGACGTGGTTTCCGTCCTTGCATGGGTTCCCCCCCCCCCCCTCTGGTATTGTCATTTGAAGGGCTGGATTCATGGAAAGATAATGTGTGAATTTTGTTTTGAAAGTTTGGCTGGTTATAGTAGCCTGGACTGGCATTTGTGTTCTCTTAGTGTCTGTATAACATCTGTCCAGGATCTTCTGTCTTTCATAGTCTCTGGTGAGAAGTCTGGTGTAATTCTAATAGGCCTGCCTTTATATGGTACTTGACCTTTTTCCCTTACTCCTTTAAATATTCTATCTTTATTTAGTGCATTTGTTGTTTTGATTATTATGTGTTGGGAAGAATTTCTTTTCTGTTCCCATCTATTTGGAGTTTTGTAGGCTTCTTGTATGTTCATGGACATCTCTCTCTTTAGGTTTGGGAAGTTTTCTTCTATAATTTTTCTGAAGATATTTGCTGGCCCTTTAAGTTGAAAATCTTCATTCTCATCTACTCCTACTATCTGTAGGTTTGGTCCTCTCATTGTGTCCTGGATTTCCTGGTTGTTTTGAGTTAGGATCTTTTTGCATTTTGCATTTTCTTTGATTGTTGTGCCCATGTTCTCTATGGAATCTTCTACACCTGAGATTCTCTCTTTCATCTCTTGTATTCTGTTGCTGATGCTCGCATCTATGGTTCCAGATTTCTTTCCTAGGGTTTCTATCTCCAGTGTTGCCTCACTTTGGGCTTTCTTTATTGTGTCTACTTCCCTTTTTAGGTCTAGTATGGTTTTGTTCATTTCCATCACCTGTTTGGTTTTGTTTTCCTGTTTTTCTTTAAGGACTTGTAACTCTTTAGCAGTGTTCTCCTGTATTTCTTTGAGTTATTAAAGTCCTTCTTGATGTCCTCTACCATCATCATGAGATATGCATTTAAATCCGGGTCTAGCTTTTTAGGTGTGTTGGGGTGCCCAGGACTGGCTGAGGTGGGAGTGCTGGGCTCTGATCATGGTGAGTGGTCTTGGTTTCTGTTAGTAAGATTCTTACGTTTGCCTTTTGCCATCTGGTAATCTCTGGAGTTAGTTGTTATAGTTGTCTCTGGTTAGAGCTAGTTCCTCTCATGATTCTGTTAGCCTCTATCGGCAGACCTGGGAGATTAGATCTCTCCTGAGTTTCAGTGGTCAGAGTACTCTCTGAAGGCAAGCTCTCCTCTTGCAGGGAAGGTGCACTGATGTCTGGTGTTCGGACCTGCCTCCTGGCAGAAGATGAAGACCTGAAACAGGGCCTGTCCAAGCAGCTGTGTCGCTTTGACCTCTCCCAGAAGTTGTTAGCTTCTGTAGTCCACACTCTCACCTGCGCAGACTAGTCTTGGAGGGATCAAGATGGCTCCCCTAGGTGCTCCAGCAATGCCCTCCCGGGAGGGGCGGATACCTCTCCTCTGGCAGGGAAGTTGCCTGGATGTCTGGAGCCCGAAACGGGGTCTGCCTCAGAAGCTGTGTCACATCTGCTTGTCCCAGAAGCTGTTAGCTTCTGTAGTCCACACTCTCACCTGCGCAGACTAGTTTCAGAGGTATCTGGAAACCCTGTAATTTAATTTTTTGTAGCAGATATTGCACACATCTTATTAAAAGACTTAGAAAAGATTGTTAAATACTATAAGAGATAAGTGGGAAGCATACAGACCACAGTTTTTCTACATTCTTTTCCCTCTGTTTATTTTATTGAAAATAGATTATTTTCTCATAAAATATCCTGTTCACACTCCCCCACCCCTTTACTCTTCCCAGCTCTTCCCCATTTCCTCTCCCTGCCAGATCCACTCTCCCTCTGTCTCTCATCAGGAGAGAACAGGCCTCTAATATATAGCAACCAAACATGACAAAATAAAATAGAATAAGATGAAGTAAACAAAACCACAAAGCAAAGCAAAACAAAACCCATTGCATCAAGGTTGGACCAGGCAACACAATGGAAGGAAATGAACAAAAGAGCAGACATAAGAATCAGAGACCCCCTCATTCTCACTTGGGAGTCCTATACAAATATTAAGCTGAAAGTCCAAAGGAGCTGGTGCAGACCAGTGTGGGCCCTGCTTTGGTCTCTGGGTCTCTGTGAGTTCATGTGAGCCTTGCTCAGTTTCAAAGAGCCCTGTGCTTCTGGTGTCCCTTGATCCTCTTTGGCTCTTAGACTATTTCCACTTCTTCTTCCATAGGATTTTCTGAGCTGTGAGGTAGCAGATTTGATGGAGATATTCTATTTAGAGCTATGTAGTCTAAGGACTCTCTCTCTCTCTCTCTCTCTCTCTCTCTCTCTCTCTCTCTCTCTCTTTCTATATAATTTCTTGCTGTGGGTCTCTGCATCTGTTTCTGTCTGCTGCAGGAGGAAGCTTCTCATGGCAGCAGTGAATAAAACACAGATCTATGACTATAACAGAATATCATTAGGGATCGTTTTATTAATAGATTTCTTTTCCCCTTCCTTCCTTCCTTCCTTCCTTCCTTCCTTCCTTCCTTCCTTCCTTCCGTCCTTCCTTCTTTTTTTCCTTGAACCAGTAGTGTTTGCTTTACCTCAGATCTCTGGGCTATCTAGTCTCTGGTTCTCAAACAATCAAGCAGTATCAGGTATGTGTTCATTCCAACTGGTGGAATGGGCCTTAAATCAAATCAGACCTTTGTTGGTCATGCCTACAAGATCTGTGCCACCATTTCCCTAGCATCTTGCAGGCAGGACAGATTGTAGATCCAGGGTTTTGTGACTGGGTTGGTGCCCAGGTTTCTCTTTCCCTTGCCATGGAGACTAGAATGTAGGGGGAACATCTACCTGCAGGAGCCAGCTCAATCTTTCTACAATGAGCTGTGTGGATATTGTCCTCACTGTCAGTTTTCAGAGGGTGACCTTCTATCCTAGCTAGCATCAACCTGTGTTGTTTAGGGATCTCCATGGAACTCCTTTGGCCAACAACTCAACCTAATGTGTCCCAGTCCCACCACTGGAAGCCTTGCTTTGCTACAAAAGATGGCCAGTTCAGACTCCTTATCATCTCTTACTAGGAGTCCTCATGAGAGTCACCCTCATATTCCAGGAAGTATCTACCTCACTATGTTTCCACACCACACTTCAAATGCCTCACCCCAATCCTAGCCATCTCTGCTTATACTCTCTCCCTTTATCCCCCCAAGTCCCTCCCATCCCCACCTGCCCCAGTTCACCTGCAAAATCTATGCTATTTCCCCTTTCCAGGAAGATACATGTTTTTCCCCCAGACCACTCCTCTTTACCTAACCTCTATGGGTCGGTGTATTATAACTTGATTATCATTTACTTAATAGCTAATATCCAATTATTTACTTATAATATCCACTAAATATCCACTTATAAGTGGATAATAGCATATTTGTCTTTGGGTCTGGGTTACTTCACTTAGGATTTTTTTTTCTAGTTGCATCTATTTGCCTGTAAATATCATGGTCCCATTCTTTTAACAGCTGAATAATACTGTAATACTGTAACAGCTGAATAATACTAAATAATAATGTAAACATGCCACATTTCCTTTACCCATTCTTCTGTTGAATGACTCCAGGTTATTTCCAGTTTCTGGCTATTAAGAAAGCTGCAATGAACATAGATGAGCAAGTGTTCTTTTCATAGGATGGAGCATCTTTTAGGTATATGTTCAGGAGTGGTAGAGCTGGATCTTGAGGTAGATGGATTCCAAGTCTTCCGAGGAACTGCCATATTAATTTTAATAGTTGATGTACAAGTCTGCACTCCCATCAGCAATGGGAGAATGTTATCCTTGTTCCATATCCTTGCCAGGGTAAGCTGTCACTTAAGTCACTGATCTTAGCCAGTCTGACAGGTGAAAAGTGGAATTGCAAAGTAGTTTTGATTTGCATTTCCCTGATGACTAAGGATGTTGAACATTTCTTTAAGTGTTTCTCAGCCATTTGAAGTTCCTCTAATGAGAATTCTCTGTTTAGAGCTGAACCTGATTTTTAAATTGGGTTATTTGTTTTTTTTTTTTTTTGATATCTAGTTTATTGAGTTCTTTATATATTTTGGACATTAGACATCTACTGGATATGGATTTGGTAAAAGCTTTTTCCCATTCTGTAGGGTGCTACTTTGTCTGCTTGATGCTGTCCTTCACCTTATGGAAGTTTTCAGTTTTATGAGGTCACATGTATTACTTAGTACTTGAACTATCCATGTTCTATTCAGAAGAGTTGTCTCCTGTGCCAATGTGTTTAAAGATATTCTCTTCTTTCTCTTCTACCAGATTCAGTGTATCATGCTGAGTTCTTTGATAAACGTGTACTTGAGTTTTGTGCAGGGTGACATGTATGGATCTATTGCATTCTTTTCCATGCAGACACCCAGTTTGGCTAGCACCATTTGTTGAATATGCTTTCTTTTTCCACTCTGTTTTTTTACTTCTTTATTATAAAAAAATCAGTATGTCTGTTTTTATGCCAATACTATGCTGTTTTTATTACTATAGCTCTGTAGTACAATAGAAACTGCAAATGGTCAGACCTCTATCACTTCTTTTGCTGTTCACTATTGTTTTTTACCTGTCCTGGTTTGTTTGTTTGCTTGTTTATTTGTATTTATTTATGTTTTCCATATGAAGTTAAGAATTGTCCTTTCAAGCTTCGTGAAGAACTGTGTTGGAATTTTGATGGGCATTTCATTGACTCTGTAGATTGCTTTTGGTAGGATGACCATTTTTGCTATATTAATCCTACAGATCTTGAACATGGGAGATTTTCAATATCCTGATATCTTCTTCAATTTTTTTCTTCAAAAATTTCAAGTTCTTATCATACAAGTCTTTCACTTGCTGGTTAGAATTGTAATATTTTATTATAATTCACTTATTGTGAAAAGTGTTGTTTTCCCAATTTCAACTGTTTATCTCAGTTTGATTGTTATTTGTATAAAGGAGGGCTACTTATTTTTTTTGTGTGTGAGTTAATTTAGTATCCAGCTATTTTGCTAAAAGTGTTTCTTAGCTGTAGGAGTTCCCCAGGGGGATTTTTAGTCACTATGTATATTATAATATCATTTACAAATAAAGATACTTTGACTTCTTCCTTTCCAATTTGTATCCCTTTAATCTTCTTCAGTTGTTTTATTGCTCTGGTCAAGAATTTAAACATTATATTAAAGAGAGAGAGAGAGTGAGTGTGTGTGTGTGTGTGTGTGTGTGTGTGTGTGAGAGAGAGAGAGAGAGAGAGAGAGAGAGAGAGAGAGAGAGAGAGAATGACCCTCTCTTGTTCCTGATCTAGGGGAATTGCTTTGAGTTTCTTTCCACTTAAATTGATGTTGACTATGGGCTTGGTGCAAACTTGCAAGCTGCCTTTATTATGTTTAGGTATGTCCTTTATATCCATAATCTCTCTAGGACTTTTATCATGAAGAGGTGTTGGATTTTGTCAAAGACCCTTTCTTCATCTAATGTGATGATTATGTGTTCTTTTCTTTCAGTTAATTTATATGGTGGATTATGTTGATGAATTTTTGTATAGCAAACAACTCTTATACCCCTGGGATGAAATCTACTTGATCATGGTGGATGTTTTTGATGTGTTCTTGGATTCTGTTTGTGAGTATTTTATTGAGTATTTTTGCATTGATGTCCAAAAGGGAAATTGTTCTGAAATTTTCTTTCTTTGTTGTGTCCTTATGTGGTTTGACTATTAAGGTAAATATGGCCTCATATAATGAATTAGAAAATGTTCCTTCTGTCTCTATTTTGTGGAATAATTTACAGAGTATTGGCATTAACTCTTATTTGAAAATATGGTAGAATTCTGTGCTTAAAACCATCTGACTTTTATTTTTGATTGGGAGACTTTTTTTTTAAATTAAAGATAAATCTTTTATGCAGTAATGGTACAAAGAAAAAAGCAAGTCATATTTAATAACTCAGACAAAACAGCCATCCACCAAAGGAATATTGTCTTCTTTGAATTATTAGAATAAATCACTTCATGGAAAACTGTTTGCCACACAGTGACTACAGGTGATGATAAATATATCACAAAGCAATCAAAGGAGATAGAATCTCTATCCAGGTAAACTCACACCAGTCACAGGGGAAACCTTGGAAGATTCATGTGCCAAAAGACACCTTTGAGGTCTCATTCTCATTGTCTGTGTTGCTCTCGAATGACCTAGACAGACAGACTTGGCCCATTACCATTAACACATTTTGTTCTTTAGTACCTAGCTTTTCATAGTATTCTAAATGAAATCAAACATTGAAATGCTCTTCTCCAAGAGTTCTTGTTGTTAGGACAAAATACATGGCTGATCATTAGGCATGGTGGGTCACCGGGCACAGCCTCAAAGCTTGGCGCTAAGACAGACTGCAGCTGGAGACACTCTGCCTGAGCTCTGCCTCTGAAGTGCTTCCTTTTCCAGATGTTTGTGGTGCTGAGAACCAGACAAATTCCTCGCCTTCAAAGTGGTTTCACAGAGGCTTGGAAGCTGGTTGCACTCTGGCTACCTTGTAGCAGACAGACATTTACTTAACAGCAAGAACATCAGCAATCTAATAAATCATTATTTTTGCCATCCCTCTGGATGGCTTTATCCTGTGGGGACATTGATGAGATGGTGGTCTCTTCCCATAGACAGATCTTCACAACTTATATGGCAAGGTTCACAGTTCACTATTTCTAAAAGTGGGCTTTGCTGTGAAAACCAGCTCTGGACTTTCCACTAAAATTCTGTGCATTTTTTCCCATAAACATCACTACCCACCCTTTACTATAATGGAGAGAGAGAGAGAGAGAGAGAGAGAGAGAGAGAGAGAGAGAATGAGAGAGAGAGAATGAGAGAGAGAGAGAGAGGAAGAAGAAAGAGGAGGAGGAGGAGGAGGGGAAAGAAGAGAGGAGAGGAAAGAAGAGAGGAGAGGAGAGGAGAGGAGAGGAGAGGAGAGGAGAGGAGAGGAGAGGAGAGGAGAGGAGAGGAGAGGATAGAAGAGAAGAGAAGAGAAGAGAAGAGAAGAGAAGAGAAGAGAAGAGAAGAGAAGAGAAGAGAAGAACAAACCTCATCCTGAAGGGTGTTTCCTTCCTGAGGCATATATTATCTTGGTCATTCCGTTCTTTCTAAATGTCTGGTTAGGTTTCTTTCAAATAATGGCACAATCCTGACTCTTAACTATGTTGGTCATGGCTGAGATGCTAACTTCACCTAATTAGTTTATTCAGAGTCTCAGTTTTACCAAGTGTATTTGCAGGACTGTGGGCATTTTCTTTTCTCTTTTCTTTTCTTTTCTTTTCTTTTCTTTTCTTTTCTTTTCTTTTCTTTTCTTTTCTTTTCCTTTCCTTTCCTTTCCTTTCCTTTCCTTTCCTTTCCTTTCCTTTCCTTTCCTTTCCTTTCCTTTCCTTTCCTTTCCTTTCCTTCCTTCCTTCCTTCCTTCCTTCCTTCCTTCCTTTTCTCTCTCTCTCTCTCTCTCTCTCTCTCTCTCTCTCTCTTTCTTTCTTTCTTTCATGTGTCCACATCTATGTTTTTTCTTTTTTTATTAGCTATTTTCTTCATTTACATTTTAAATGCTATCCTGAAAGTCCCCTATACCCTCCCCACTGCCCCCCTGCTCTCTAACCCACCCACTCCTGCTTCCTAGCTCTGGCATTCGCCTGTACTGGGGCATATGATCTTCGAAAGACCAAGGGCCTCTCCTCCTATTGATGGCCTACTAGGCCATTCTCTGCTACCTATTCAACTAGAGACACAGCTATGGAGGGTACTGGTTAGTTCATATTGATGTTCCTTCTATAGGGTTGCAGACCCCTTTAGCTCCTTGGGTACTTTCTCTAGCTCCTTCATTAGGGGCCCTATGTTCCATCCAATAGATGACTGTGAGCAACCACTTCTATATTTGCCAGGCACTGGCATAGCCTCACAGGAGAGAGCTATATTAGGGTCCTGTCAGCAAAATCTTTCTGGCATATGCAACAGTGTCTGGGATTGGTGGTTGTATATGGGATGGATCAAATGGGAGACCTTTAACAACTGCTTGTATTTTACAGGGCTTATGGGTCAGTTTAAACTGCTTATCTGGTCTTGATTTAACTTTATAAGATTTTCTGGATTTCCTTGGTGCCTATGGCTATGTCCCCCTTTCATTTATGCATTTGCTAACTCTAATATTCTCTCTCTGCTTTTCAATTAGTTTGGATAAGGGTTGGCTTATCTTGTTGATTTCTTGTTGATGTTGTTTTAAAAAAGTCTGTAAGCTATTGATTGATCATTTCTTACCATCTACTCTTCTTGGGCATGATCACTTCTTTTGGTTCTAGAACATTCAGTTATGCTGTTACATAGCTAGTTTTTAGATTGCCCGAGGCTTTATTTTTATTTACTTATTTTTTTAAAAGGTAGGCACTTAGTTCTCTGAACTTTCCTCTTAGTACCACTTTTATTGTGTCCCATAATAAGTGTTGTGCATTCATTTTCATTGAGTTCTAGAAAGTCCTTAATTTCTTTCTTATTTCTGTCTTCATCCAATTTCCATTCAGTAGAGAAGTTGTTCAGTTTTCATGAGTTTATAAGACTTCTGTTGTTGTTGATATGTAGCATTAATCCAATGTGATCTGAAAGGATGAAGTGTTATTTCAGTTTTCTTGTACCCACTAAGACTTGCTTTGTGTCCAAGTATATGGTCAATTTTGGAGAAAGTTCCATGAAGTGCAGAGAAAAAGGTACATATTCTTTTGTGTTTGGAGGAAATGTTCTGTAAATATCTGTTAGGGCCATTTTGTTTATGATATCTGTTCGTTCTGGCTTTTCTCGGGTTAGTTTTTGTCTTGATGACTTGTCTATTGGTGGTAGTGGAGTAAGTATTAAAGCCTCCAGCTCTCAATGTGTGATATATAATATGTGATTTAAGCTATAGTAGTATTTCTTCTACAAAGTTGTGTCCACTTACATTTGAGGCATAGCTGTTAAGAATGGAAATATCTTGGTAGTTTTTTTTTCCATTGATGAGTATATAATGTATCTCTTTTGATTAGTTTTGATTTGAAGCCTATTTTGTTAGACATTAAAATGGCTATAGTAGCTTGCTTCTTGGGTCTATTTGCTTAGAATATCCTTTCCATATTGTTAGCCACATGTCAATACCCCACTGATTATATTCTAAGATCATTGAGGGATCACATGTCGTCTCAATCTGAAAACTGCTTAGTAGTAATTCAAATTTCATCTCTTTGCCTGTCATCAGCTACATAGCCAAGTTCACTTTTTAGCTCAATTCCTCCTTATTTTTTTCATGGCTTTATAGCTCAATTCTTTACTCATTTTATTTATTTTTATTTATTTATTTTTAGATAAGGTTTCTTTGTACAGCCCTAGCTGTCCTGGAACTTGCTTTGCAGACCAGGCTCGTCTTGACCACACAGAGATCTGTCAGTCTAGATCTATTCAAGTACTGGATTAAATGTGTGCTGCTACCATGTGGCAGCTCTTTTCTTTTTAGTGCTAACTAATATTTCATTTCCTGGATGTACCATGGCTGTGCATTCATTTTTTCATTAAAAGACATCTTGGTTGTCTTTGAGCTTGGGCAAGTATGAAGAAAGCTTGGATAAATATTCATATACAGTTTTAAATTCTGTTAGGTTAAAATTTCAAGTGGGGAGCTGGGGAGATGGTTCAGTAGGTAAGGGTCTTGCTATGCAAATATGAAGACATGAGTTCAAATCAAGACACCCTGTGTCAAGAAAATATGACAGAATGCTAGAGCAAGACACTTGATATTCTCCTTTGTCTTTTGTGCATGTTTGTGGGCAGAGCAAGACACTTGATATTATCCTCTGCCTTTTGTGCATGTATGCACATGTGCATGCACGTGTGCAGACACACACACACACACACACACACACACACACACACACACACACACACACGGTGTGAGGAACCTTAAAGAGTATAATGGTTAGATTATAATGGTAATGTTTGTGGCACTTAAAGAAATGTTCAAACCCTTTATTCATCAGGAAAATGCAAATCAAAACAAGTATGAAATTCCATCTTAGGTAGATCAGAATGGCTAAGATAAAAAAACTCAAGAAATAACACATTCTGGCAAAGATATGGAACAAAGAAAACACTTCTTCATTGCTGGTTAGAGTGCAAACTTGTCCAACTACTTTGGAAATCAATTTGGCATTTCCTTAGAAAACTGGGAATAGTTCCATCTCAAGACCCAGCTATACTATCTACTCCTGGACATATGCCCAAAAGATGCTCCAATGTCCCGCAAAGACATTTGCTTAACTATGTTCATAGCAGCTTTATATGCAATTTCCAGAAACTGGGAACAACTTAGATGTCCCTCAACCGATGAATGGATAAAGAAAATGTGGTACATCTACACAATGGAATACTATTCAATTACTAAAAACCAAGACATCATGAATTTTGCAGGCAAATGAATGGAACTTGAGAATACCATCCTGAGTGAAATAATCCAGTCCCAAAAGGAAATGCATGGTATATACTCACTTATTAATGGATATTAGCCATAAACACACAGGATGGGCATGCTACCCTCCAGAGACTCAAAGAAGCTAAACAAAAAGGGAGGCCCAAGTGAGGAAGCTTGAATCTCACTTAGAAGGAGGAAAAGAGTCATAAGAGGCAGATGGAGGGAGGGAACTTGGAGGGAGGGGAAGGTGAATGGTGGGTTCAGGATCAGGTGTGGGGAATGACAGGAGAAATGGCTAGATGGCCATAAAAATGAATGGAAATCTACAACTCCTGGGCATCTCCAGGAGAAGACAGATATCAGGGATAAGGGAAGTACCTAAGAATCAATGGGGGTGACCTTAGCTATGACTCACTACACTGTGGATATGGAACCTGAAGAGGCCACCTCTTGTAGCTAGATAGGAACCACAGTGGAGTGAATAGAGTCACCAACTACCCTCAAAACTTGCAACCCTAAATTTATCCTGTCTATAAGAAATACAGGCAAGAGGATAGAGTAGAGACAGGGAATGGCCAACAGTAACTGACCCAATTTAAAACTCATTCTATGGGCAAGCCCCAATCCATAACACTATTAATGATACTCTGTGATGTTTGCAGACAGGTGCATTTTGTCCTCTGAGAGGCTCCACCTAGCAGCTGACTCAGACAGCTATAGATAACCCCAGCCAAACTGTGGATGGAGCTTATAGGCTCTTATGGAAGAATAGGAGAAAGATTGTGGCCCTGAAGGTGATGGGAACTCCACAGGAAGACCAAGAGAGTCAACCTGGGGCTCTCAGAGTATATACCACAAACCAAAGAACATACACAAACTGGACCTAGGCCTCCCTGCTAACGTATAGCAGATGTACAGCTTAGCCATCATGTGGGTCCCAAACAACTGGAACAGGGTCTATTTCAGAAGCTGTTGCCTGTACATGGGTCCTTTTCAGGATTTTGTTGCCACTGAAAAGGCTGCCTGAAGCATAGACTGTGAAGTCAACCACCTCCTAGATATACTCACCTGTGATAGCTGTTTCTCTGCTTGCCTTTACTCTGCCCACAGTAAGTTCCTTGATTTTCTTTTGCCAACATCTTTAGGTACATGTTAAGGAAGTTAAGAATCCCCTTAACACTACCCTATAAACCCTAGGTTGTTTCATAACTGTAGGCACCACTCTTAGCCTGTGTCTTATCGATCTTTACAATATTTGCTGCCATAGAGTACTGCTCTTTGTTCAGGCACACTAAGCTGGACTTAGTATGGCATTACTTGGGGCAGGGGTTGTCTGCAAATCATTTCCCTGCTCCTTATAAAGTTCCCAAAGACCATCCCTTTCTAACAATTCCAATGATTTCACTAGGGAAACCAGAAAATGGAGAAGTAGTTAGCCCTAAACCTAATCACTTCCTTTGACTAACTAGGCAACTGATTTTTCAATGCCACCAGGAAACACTATTACATATAAATATTGAAAAGTTGGAGGCTTTGGCTGAACACGGACAAAGCCAATAACCTTCCCCCATGAGACAGCCCTATTCCCAGCTCTTTTCTACTTATTGCTTATTGGTTTCAATCCTTGGCTTCTTGGCTCCAGAGCTATGGGTCTGTGGTGTGGCAGAGCATCATGGAAGAGAGGATGCAGTAGAAACAAGCATCTCTCATCACGTTCCACTGTATCAATAGTTTCAAAGCATCATTGACTTAAGATCTTCTCAATATGATTGGCTCACTGCATTGTAACTCCCCTGGAAGTCAGGGAGCATATGTGTTTGTCAAGTTCTCTCTATGGTCTTTCTTTTGTTATCTACTGTAAGAAGTCTAGACCTTTGGTCACGTACAAATTAAGGTTTTTTGATTATTGAAGAAAACTATAGACAAATTTGACAGATGGGTAACAGATTGATAGAAGATATTTGCAAAATAAAAGAGGAATTGACAAGAGATTAATATATAATACTCACAAGGAATTCTTACAAGTCATTGAGAGAAAATATTAGGAAGTCTACTAGAAAAATGAGCAAAGGATATTAATAGTAATCCACAGAAGGGGGAACCCAAATAGCTAACAATCTGAATAAAGAGACCATCAATCTTTGTCACGCATAATTAGGGAAGTGGAAATGAAAACAACGAACTGCATATTGGATTACCAAAAATTTAACATTATATGATACTAAATCTAGTTCCTGGTGTAAGGAATGGAAAAAGTCATGCATTGTAATGAGACAGTCTGCTGAAGCCCTTCTGGCACATGTGTAGGACTTGAGGTGTGAACTCTAGAGAAACCATTGCACACAGCTGTGTTCTTATAGCTCTTTGTGGCAGCTAGATTTAAAGGCAGTCCTTAGCTATTTCTGGATGCATTGACAAACTAAATACAATGGAAATTAAGGAGACAAATTAATAGCATTTGAATATTTTGTGGCATTTTCATACTTTTTTTGGTTTTAACAAACATTTGTAACCTGTCAGGCAAATGTGCACTTACTCTCTTACACACATACACATGTACACACATACACATGTACACATGTACACACACACACACATACACACACACACACACACACACAACACACACACTTTGAGACCAAGCCTCATTATGTAGCCTAGCCTAGCCTAGCCCTCTGCTTGAAACAGTTCCTAGATATTGTGATTACAGGTGTATAGCACTAAAGTTTGGTTCAAAAATTTACCATTTATCCTATGACTTTTATTTTTCAGATTAGTTTTCAAGCATCTTATAGAGTTAATTAAAAATTTTATAGTGGACTAGGGGGGTGGTTCATCAAGTAAAGTGCTTGTGTAACACAGGGGCTTGAGTTTGAAACCCTTACAGAAAGAGGGGGAGGCTCTGGGAGCTTATAGGTCAACCAGCTTGGCATATACGATCGAAGAGAACAGAGACCTTGCCTTGGACAAGGTGAAAGATGAAGACCAACAGCTGAGACTGCCCTTTGACCTTTATGTACATACTGTAGCATGCCTGTACTCATACAAACACATATGCACATGCACATAAACATACCACATAAACCCACAATAGATTAAAAACAATTCTATGGCGATTTTGGTTTGTTTGAGATAGGATCTTCCTATGTTGTACAGGCTAGCCTCAAACTTGCTATGTAGTCCAGGCTGGTCTTGAACTCACAGCCCTCCTGTTCAAGCCTCCTTTCATATATTGATCTTATATCCTGCTACTTTGCTGAAAATGTTCATCAGGGGTAAGAAGTCTTTTCAGGGGTAGAATCTTTGGGGCGGGGAGGGATTTTAACTATAGGATCATGCTATCTATGAATCAGGATATTATAACTTCTTTTCCTATTTATTTCTTTGTCTTCTCTTATTGTTCTAGCCAAGACTTTAAGTGCTATATAAAATAAGAATGGAAGAATAGGTACCCTTGACAGTTTTGAGGCAAACGTCTTAGTTTTTTTTTTTTTTTTTTTTTTAAGCTTCTCATTTGGCTATCAGTTTATGTTGAGATATGTTTTCTCTATTCCTAGTTTCTTCAGGGCCATTTGGCCTGTTTTGAATGGGGACAACCCCTGGGTTTGTGGTTCTGGCTTCTAAACAAAGTAGACTGAGTAAGTCATGAAGTAGCCACCCCTCCATGTCTCCTTAATCAGCTTCTGTCTCCAGATCCCTGCCTGGCTTGAGTTCTTGGCTTGGCTTTCCTCAGTGGATTGTGATTCAGAATATGTAAGTCTATAAACCCTTTCCTCAACTTGCTTTTGGTTATGGTGTTTTATTACAGCAGTAGTAACCCCAAGACACAGGTAATGCTGGCTTAGCAGCCTGAATTTGATAGGACTCCTTGTTCTGTTTGAGCAGCATTGGTACCAGTTCTTTGAAAGTTTGGCAGAATTTGGCAGTGAATCCATCTAGTCCTGGTTTTTAGGAGTGGGGAGGGAGAGATGTTATTCCTGCTTTAATTTTGATGATTGGTTTTGGATCCACATAAATTGTTTATATCCTCAATTTGGTAGGTCACATGTATCTGGGAATTTATCCATTACTTCTAGAATTTCTGGATTTGGTTTTAAAAATATGCTTTCAAAGTATTTCCTAATGTGAATCATCTAGATTTCATTGGGAACCATTCCCTTCCTTCTCTGGTTTTATTAATGGAGGTCCTCTCTTTTTTGGGTTAGTTTGACTAATCCTTACCAATCTTTTTGTTGTTTTTGTTTTCTCCAAACACTTAGTTTGATTGATTTTTATATAAGTTCTTTTAGTCTCCATTTTCTGATTTTCAGCCATGATCTTTATTACTTCTTGCCTTACTTCAGAATTAAAGAGTATCAAAGAATGACTTAGTTACATATCTGTTGCTGTGCTAAGATACCATGACTAGGGTTCCTTTTGTGTTTGTGTTTGTTTCTCTATGATATTGAAGTGAATCATTATGTTGTTTACTTGAAACTCCTGATTTTTCATGTAATCATCTACAGCTATAAACTTTTCTTTTAACACTCCTTGTTGCATCCTAATGATCTGGGTAGGTCGTGCTTTTCATGTTCATTTGCTTCTAGGAATTTTTTCTATGGTTTTTTTTTTTTTTTTTTTTTTTTAGTGGCTCACTGATTATTCAAGAGTATACTGTTCAGGCTCCATAATTTTATGCACTTTTTATAGGTTTCCTTTTTTCTGATTTCTAGTTTCATTTTACTAAGATAACACACAACAATTATTTTGATTTTTTTTTTTACATTTGGTATGATTTGATTCCTGGCCTTAGAGAAGGTTTCCTGCACTGCTGAGAAGAATGTATGTTGTCATCTTGTTTGACAGAATATCTGCTGTTATTTGTTTTGTGTGATATTTTCACTGTGAATTCCCACCACAGGTTCTTGTATTTGAATACTTGGTACCCCATTGGTGGAACTGTTTGGGAAGGATTTAGAGGTGTGGCCTTGTTGGAGGAGGCACATTACTGAGGTTGGGCTTTGGGGTTTCAAAAGTTGGTGACACTCCCAGTTAGCCCTCTCTGTCTTGTGGTTGTGTCTCAAGATGTAAACTTTCATGCCTGCTGCCATCCTCACCACTACAGTGGACTCAATCTTTGAAACTGTAAATCCCTAATAAACTGTTTCTTCTATAAGTTGCCTTGATCATGGTATCTTAGCATAGCAACAGAAACATAACTAAGTCATTCTTTGATACTCTTTAATTCTGAGATTTCTTTGTTAATTTTTAATTTGTGTGACTTATCTAGAGAGGACAGTAGGCTGTAAAATCACCTACTGTTATTGTATTTAGACACTATCTGTCCTTTCACATGCATTAGTCTTGTTTTATGAAATTGGAAGTCCTACATTTGGTAATAATGTTTACAATTATTATATCTCCTTGGAGAATTGTTCCCTTTATTAATATGTAGTGGCTTGCTTTATCTCATCTGACTAATTTAGATTTGAAGTCTATGTTATCAAATATCAGATTAGCTGTGCCAGCTCCAGCTGGTTTTGGATTCTGTGCTGGCTAGTTTTTATGCAACTTGACACAAGCAAGTGTTATCTGAGAAGAGGGAATATCAGTTGAGAAAATGCTTTCATAAGATCTGGCTGTAGGCAAGATTGTAGGACATTTTCTTAATTAGTGATTAATGGGTGAAGGTCCAGCCCACTGTGGGTGGGGCTAACTCTGTCTAGTTGTCCTAAGTGCTATAAAAAAAGAAGGCTGAGGGGCGGCACAATGGCTCTGGGCCTTTACCCATGACTACCTGTTCTGCTTCAGCAACATTAACGTGGATCCACTTACAGAAACTTATGGGATTCCTTTCTACTTATGCACTGGCCAGAGTATTTCATTGTTGCTGAGGCATCAGGCAGAGAACTAATGAGTTATATTATGGGCAACACAGAAGGCTCAGTAGCTAGGGGAGAGTGGCATGGACATATCAAAGCTCTCTGTCTATCCTGATTTTCACCGTCCTGGCTTGGCTGCTAAAATTATAGAGTTACTAGAGGAAATTTCAGAAAGAAACGGTGGATTTTTTGTTGATCTCTTCATAAGAGTATCCAATCAAGTTACTGTCAGCATGTATAAGCAGTTGGGTTACAGTGTCTACAGGACAGTCATAGAGTACGTACTACTCAGCCAGCAACGGGGAGCCTGATGAGGATGCCTATGAGATGAGGAAAGCACTTTCCAGGGACACTGAGAAGAAATCCATCATACCATTACCTTATTCTTGAGGCCTGAGGACATTGAATGACATAGGCAGTGGTTCTTAGGCAGGTGTTCCAGACATTTTGTGGGCATACTATGTTTATAGAATCTTGCAGCTTTCTCAGGAGGAAAGTAAGCATTTAAGTCTTAAAGACTTCAAAATATGCAGGCTATGAACTTCAAATCTCATCCTTCCAGTGGGCAGTAGCATCCATGTTTGAACTGTTTGTCATAGTAAAATTCAGCCAAGGCAGCTAAGTCAGAAGGACACGTTCCACTATGATGGTTGACAGTACGTGCCAAGGAAAGACTCCCTCCATCCTCCTCCTAAATCCTGTGCCTGAGAACCACTGCTGCACATATGTAAATATATATATTGTATTTTGTATTGATCTGTTAATTGAAGCTTTAAAAGCATATGTGAAATGTATAAATCTGAGATGTATAGTAAAGCACATTGTCGACAATGAAAAGAAAAAACCAAGAAGGCTGAGCAAGTTGTGAGGATCAAGCCAGCAAGTGATATCCCTCCACTGCTTCTGCATCATCTCCTAACTCCAGGTTCCTGTCCGGATTTCTTCCCTGATTCTTGTCAATGATGAACTAGGTTGTGAAACTATAAACAAAATTCACCCTTTTGTCCCAGGTTGCTTTTGGTCATGGTGTTTCATCACTGCAGTAGTCACCCTAAACAAGACAGCTTCTGTTAGCTTACCCTTTGACTCTTAGTTTATGGGTATTTTTTTTTTTTTACCAGCAATGTGTGTTTCTCAAAAATAATAATAGTTGGATTTTTTAAAACTATTTTTTTCCGTTTTTTATTAGGTATTTAGCTCATTTACATTTCCAATGCTATACCAAAAGTCCCCCATACCCCCCCCCACTCCCCTACCCACCCACTCCCCCTTTTTGGCCCTGGCGTTCCCCTGTACTGGGGCATATAAAGTTTGCAAGTCCAATGGGCCTCTCTTTGCAGTGATAGCCAACTAAGCCATCTTTTGACACATATGCAGCTAGGGACAAGAGCTCCGGGGTACTGCTTAGTTCATATTGTTGTTCCACCTATAAGGTTGCAGTTCCCTTTAGTTCCTTGGGTGCTTTCTCTAGTTCCTCCATTGGGGGCCCTGTGGTCCATCCATTAGCTGACTGTGAGCATCCACTTCTGTGTTTGCTAGGCCCCGGCATAGTCTCACAAGAGACAGCTATATCTGGGTCCTTTCAGCAAAATCTTGCTAGTGTGTGCAATGGTGTCAGCGTTTGGAAGCTGATCATGGGAAGCTGATCACTAGATGGTCCATCCTTTCGTCACACTTCCAAATTTTGTCTCTGTAACTCCTTCCATAGGTGTTTTGTTTCCTAGTCTAAGAAGGGACAAAGTGTCCATACTTTGGTCTTCGTTCTCTTGAGTTTAATGTATTTAGCAAATTGTATCTTATATCTTGGGTATCCTACGTTTCTGGGCTAATATCCACTTATCAGTGAGTACATGTTGTGAGAGTTCCTTTGTGATTGGGTTACCTCACTCAGGATGATGCCCTCCAGGTCCATCCATTTGCCTAGGAATTTCATAAATTCATTCTTTTTAATAGCTGAGTAGTACTCCATTGTGTAAATGTACCACATTTTCTGTATCCATTCCTCTGTTGAGGGGCATCTGGGTTCTTTCCAGCTTCTGGCTATTATAAATAAGGCTGCTATGAACATAGTGGAGCATGTGTCCTTCTTACCGGTTGGGGCATCTTCTGGATATATGCCCAGAAAAGGTATTGCTGGATCTTATTCACCTAGCCTAGGTTCCTTCATTAGTGAATTTAAGCTATTTGTATTTAAGATTGTTATTAAAAGATATTTATTATTGTAATTAAAAGATATTTATTATTGTAATTTTGATGGTTGTTTTTCTGGTTGGTTGGATTATTATTTGTTATTTAACTCTCATCCCTGTTTGCATTAGGGGCTTGCTGACTTACTATTCTCTACATGATGGATTCCTCTCTAGAGGTCCTTTGTTCATCTGTTTCTCCCATGAAAATTATTCCTTCTAGGGTTCTCCTGTTTGAGACTGTCCATTCTTACTTCCCCGTATCTCTGTGCTAGCATGGTGGCCAGAAATTGCCTTAGTTTGTGCTTATCTTGAAATGTTATTATTTCTCTGCCAATTCTAAAAGATAACGCTGTTTGTTAAGCAATCTTGGTTGGCAGTTATTTACTTTCAAGTATTGAAAGATATCACTTTGTCCTTTCCTGGCTTTGAGGATTGCTGAAGTGAGCTCTATATTATTCTGTCGTTTCTGCATTTATAGATGAGTTGGCATTTTTCTTGGTAGATTTTAACATACTTGTGTTATACTTTTGACACCTTGACTATAATGTGTCAATGGTTCTTTAGTCCTATCTGCTGGGAGCTATGAATACTTCTTGTGTTAAGATGTCTATTTTTCTCTATTTGGTAACTTTTCTGCTATCTTTTCATTGGATGTATTTTCTATTCTTTCTGTGTTTATCTCAGTTCCTTTTCCTGTGCTGTAGGTTTGGATCCACAATCATATCTCAGTAATATCTAAGAGGTTTTCTGGTTCTTTTGGCAAACTTCCTTCCCCCCTTTTGACTTACTAATGTCTGAGTGTGGTATTTTGTCAACTCTACCTTCCACATTTGTTCCCCACCACCACCAGATGAAGTGTACTGACCAAGCTTTTTATTGTGATGTTAACATTTGATTCCTTGAGTTTTCATTTCCAAAACTTTGAAAGCATACTTTATTTATTGTTTGAGAATCTCATATAAGGTCACAATGTATCTGGTCCAAGCCAGCCACCACCCCTCTTTTCCAATTTCTACAATATTGTCCTGCTACTTCTTCCACACTGCATGCAGTGTTTTGTGTTTTGTTCCTCCTCAAACCCCCACACTGAGTCCAATTAGTGATGCTGGTGCGAGCTTTAGTGGAGGTCCATCACTGGAACATGGGCAGCCTGTCAGGGTCATACCTTTGAACCACCCCCCCCCCACACACACACACGCCCTCAACTTCCTTGATTAATTTTTCTTTCATTCTAATTTTTTACCAACATTGAGTTTACCTTTCTGTTTGTATCCTCCTCCAGGTCATTGATTATGTTTACCAGTAAACATTTGACATCTTCATCTTATACTTTACCTGTTTCAGAACTGCTGACTTGAGTAGTTGTGATCTTTTGGAAGTCACATGGCTTTGCAAGTTTCCAGTGTGTCTGTGCTATGATTTGTGCATCTGCTTTTGGGAGGTGGGGTGGAAACTGTCTCATTGAACAACCTACTTTTGAAGCCTCAATCCCCAGGACCACTCTGTAAGGATTAAACAAAC
This sequence comes from Mus musculus, assembly GCF_000001635.26. Lineage (NCBI taxonomy): Eukaryota > Metazoa > Chordata > Mammalia > Rodentia > Muridae > Mus > Mus musculus. The sequence goes on from NC_000075.6 coordinate 27,615,423, forward strand.
TATTGTATTAGTATCATTGAACCATACAAGAATTAGAAATACAAATAATATTCAATTTCAGGCCCCTCAATGTGTAAGCAATGATCATAATACTGAGAACAACAAAACTACTATAGAATGGACCAGAACTCAGACATTATCTAAGCTAATTGTGCAAACAGAAAAATTGAGATAAGGAAAAAGTAGTAGATGTGAGAGGTAGAGAATGTCTTAGGGTCTTACTGCTGTGAAGAGATACCATGACCAAGACACTATTATAATGGACAGTATTTAATTGAGACTGGCTTACAGTTTCAGAGGTTCAGGACATCATCATCATGGCAGGAAGCATGGCAGCATCTAGGTAGACTTAGGCTGGAGGAGCTGAGATTTCTACATCTTGATCCAAAGCCATCCAGGAAAAGACTGGCTTACAGGCAGGTAGGAGGAGTGTCTCAAAGCCTACTCCCACAGTGATGTTGTAGTGACAATTCCTGGTTGTCCACTTGACTATATCTGGAATGAACTACAATCCAGAATTGGAAGGCTCTCCTGTGATCCTAATCTGGAGGCTGAGAGATAAAAGTTTCTGACCTGGATCTTGGCATGGAGATCTTGAGGCATAGTGGCTATGAATTCCAGAAGATTAAGACAGGGAGATCTCTGAGTTCAAGGTCATCTGGGATTAAAGGTGTGGTGGTACACACCTTTAATCTGGGCCACACCTTCTGCTGGAGACCTACAAAAGGACATTGGAAGAAGGAAGATTTACTCTCTCTCCTTCGACTGCTTGCCTTGTGGGACTAAGTAACAGCTAGATCCTTGGACTTCCATTCAAAGCTGCTGCTGACCATTGTTGGGAATTGGATTACAGACTGTAAGTCATCAACAAATTCCCTTACTATATAGAGGCTACCCATAAATTCTATGACTCTAGAGAACTGTGACTAATACAAATGTACTTCCTCTAACAAGGAGTCCTTGGGAACTGAGTCCTTGGGAACTGGGGATGGTCCTAGTGTGAAGGGAGAGGGAGGCATCCTGATCGTTGGGCTCCTGTCTTTCCTGTGTATTATGCTGTGTATGTGGCTGTACTGACCATTTCAAAGGTAAAGCTCTTTTTTCCTATTTCTAATTTTCTAATCTATTTTTAAAGCACAAAACATGACACTAAGTTTTGTCCTGTGAGGTTTCTCTTTCAATTGGCTTGATATTCTCAATAGCCCAGTGAGGTGGGTATTCTGTACTACTTTGCCCAGAGTTAAACTGCAAAGTTGTTCAAGGTTAAACAGTAGCAACATCGTGAACACTCAAAAGCTCTGTGTCTGTGAGCAGTGGGAGCCAGGGCTCAGTGTCCTTTGTGAAGCAAAGGCAAGGATGCAGAATGATCTAATGTGCTATATTGTTGAGTACACGTTTGAAGGTGTAGCCTAGGAACAAAACAAGGTGTGTGCAGAATTTATAAACAATAGTGTGTATAACATCTCAAGTACAAACAGATAGGGCTACGTAAAAAAGCTTGGGGTCAGCCCAGAAACAGCCAGGAGATGAAATATTAAAATACTATCTTCTTATGTTAAAAAACAAAACAAAACAAACCTGTTAACAATAAGCAAAATGCTCATGCTAATGTGATATGTGAATAAAGCAGTAAGTATAAACTGTGCCAAGAACAGGAAGGCTCCTCCTTGCCAGGATTAGGGAAACAATTCAGTCTTCTCCGAAAGACATTTTCTCAAAGAGGTGGCTAGCCAAGGTTATCTGGGGTCTGCATAAAGGTCTTGCTGATCCCATGCCTGAGTCTGGTCCATACACACACAGCGTCTGTAAAACACTGGCATCATAAGTCTTGCCCCAGACTCCCTTGCCAACTCCCCATTCACCTCCCAGCCGCCAGCAGCTGTCACCACCAGCTCTGTCTCAAGAGCCTCCCACCCTTCATTTTAATGACCCTCCAGACAAGGCAAATGAGGCAGCTCTGCGGGTCTCTCTTCTTCACCTGGAAAGGAATTAGTGGTCCATTAGCATGAAGAGACGTGCCTCTCTCCTCCTACAGAGGAACTGGGGCTTTGGGGAAAATGGGAAGGATGGTTTGGACTTGGCAGAGGCATGGCTGCCCGGAAGTGGTTGTCCAGGATTCCAGCTTTCTGTGCAGTCCCTGTCAGCTGCTTTCTTCCTTGCCTTTGGCAAACAGTTTTGTCATTTGATCTGAATTTATAAAGCCTTGGCTGGCCTAGTGGGGAGAGAACAGGTGGAGGGTGGTTAGTAACAAATGCTTCTCACAGCTGACAGGAGAGCAAGAGAGAAAATCCCTTTCCCACGTGGCCCTTGGTTTTGCCTGAGTCTTTCTAAGACAGGAAGCAACCAAGCCTGAGTATTGAACCTTTCATCATACTGAGGGCAAGATCTTTTGACCCACCAGGAGCTTGGCTAGAATTGTGGTCTTTAAACCAACCCACAAGCAAGCTTTTTGACACAATTGCTTTGGTCATCTTAGGAACAAGACTATTGAGACCGTGGGGAGGAAGAAAGGAAGTGTGGACAAGCGTTCCTGCTTGTCATTGTTTTTGTGGAACCGTGTTACCATTGCTATGCTTGAGCTGGAGAAACAGTGGCTAAGATTCCAACTTGTTTCCACTTAGGTTACAGAGATGGGGTTTGCTTCCAATGGGTTTGCTTCCAGAACTGTTAGCCATTCCACCTGGCGCAGTAGCTGTGTATTGGTTACTTAGTAGGTGTTCTGTTGGTGTCTTGAGATTTCAAGTGGAATGTGAATGCCATCCAAGGAGCAAGGGCTAGCACATACAACACACACACACATGCATGCACACACATGCACACCACACACAAGTGCATACTCAGGTGAGTGCACACACACACACACCAATAAATTAGAAAAACAGCTTTCAAATAATAGAGTAAAACCCCAAATCGATAAAATAGACTTATTTCTAATGAGTCACATATGTATATGACAATGTTTAAAGGGACTGAGGCATACAATACAGAGGAGAGCTCCAACCTTGCCTGTCTGCCAATCCTTTTTATGCAGAGCAGCTGCCCTGACTCCTCTATTCCCATTTACTCAGACCCTGGGGCAAGAAGAGCCTGTGTTCAAGGTCAAGTTAAAGGTCAGCCTGGGGAACCTAGTAAGACTTGTCTCAGGATTAAAAGAAAGAAAGGGGGCTCTGAAGCCCTAGCTCCATGAGAGAGCACTAGCCTAGTGTGGGCGAGGCTCTGGAGTCTTGTTTTTCCCTATTACTTCAAAGTGCACTTCAGATGTGGACAGTGATATGATGAGGGTGGGCACTGAGGCCTCAGTCCTCTGCACAGAGTAGGGAGGATAAGGATCTGAAAGGGCTTGTCACTCGTGGCAGTTTTCCTTCCTGTGTTTTTTCTAGGTAGGTGAGTCTTCTTTGAGTAGTATGTTTTAGGTTATTGAGGAGAGAACCCCGCTTCTCCACATTTGAGTTCTGGGTCCAGGAGTAGGTACCATAGACAGTTTGTTCTATAGCTTGTCTGGACACTTCACATCACTCAGCCATCCTGACATCACTGGGTAACAAAGGAAATTCAAAGCATCCCTGGGCTCCTTTAGGTCTTTGTCCCTACCATTGGAATTTGTCATTTCATGGTTTCTTGGGGTCAGGCTGTTTCCTCTATGAGCTAATAAAGGAAGAAGCACCCTTCAGTTCAGCGAATATAGAGGCTACCACAGAGCCCAAGCTGCTCTGAAGCCCCTGATTGGAGAGTAATGTCCTCTGGGGCAGATCTGGGATTAGGACTCCAAATCAACACAAATCCAACTCTTTCTAGATTCCTTAATTGCCCTGGGAAGGGAGTTCCTGGGAATGATAGGTCAACAAAAGGGGCACAGGAATGTAGGGGATGTTGGGGTAGGTTTGGGGAGTTGCAGCATATAAAATCTCCCCCCCCCCGACCCCACAAGCAGAGAATGGTAATTTATTCTGGAGCCAAATAGTGGCTATGGTCCAGGAACACAGACTGAGAACACCCCAACTCCCTTGTTGTAATGTGAGAACAGTTTGATGAAGTTTTGATAATAGTGGAACAAAGAAAGTCTTAAATAGAGGTGCTTTTAAATACATTGGTGGAAACAGTAAGTAGATGGTCAAAGTGAAGGAGAGAAATCTCAGCTATATGCCTTGGATGCTATCTGATGATCCTTAGCCTCTTGGTTGGTAGAGGCTAGAGTTTTATAAAGTTAGCACCTTCCAAAACATTTTTATCTGTTAGTTGCAGGATGTTGGGTCAGACACAGAGGTGGGCAAGGAATGGTTATTTAGGGGTTACAGATAAATCATAATTAGACTCCAGACCTGTAACATTCCACACGCAACCAACATCTTCGGAACGCTAATCAGTCAACTGGCCTTGCAGAAGGTTCAGTTGAGGGGGCAGCATCTTTGAGGGACCGTTAGTCCACAGAAGGTTGCTCTTGAGGGATGGTTTCACTATAGAACTTTGTGGCTGCCTCTCTTTGAGTAAGAAAAGTTAGGAATATGTGAAGTGGTCTCTTATGAGAGACCACTTCTGAGAGTTGAACATGATGTCAACTTCTGAGAGTTGAACATGATGTCACACACACCTGCAGCCTCAACACTCAGGAGTCTGATACAGAAGGGTTGAGAGTTCAAGGCCAGCTCTAGGCTGCATAGCCATATCCTGACTTAAATAAATTAATATCTTGAAAACTGTTTGATTCTATGTCTTCATAATGCTATGTAATTGAGAGAGCTATGCAATTCCAATGAGTGACAGAAGGAAACGGCCCACCACGTTAGATCTTCTGTGGTGACTGCAAAATCCTGGGTTGAGCAGATAGCTCACTAGGCAGCACCTTTGTAGGGCCAGTGTGGGGGCCTGTCTTTGTATCTCCAGCTCCTTGTAAAAACCTGGCCATGCAAGCTGTGTGTCAGTGCTGAGAACATGAAAACAAGAATAAGAATAAGGTGGGAGAGTGACAGAGGATATGGGGCATTGTTTTGTGGCTTCCACAAATGTGAATGGACATGTGGACTCTCATGTAGATGTACACATATACAACACACACATGCACACACACCACCACCACTACCACCATAACCTCACAAATTATAAAATATTTCAAAAAATTGATTTAAAAACCTCAAATTGATAGAAATAGTTTTTTAAAAGTTCTAACTAGACATATACATATGTACATGAAGCTAAATTGAAAGGAACTGAAGAATAGAGATTACAGGTAAAGCCACATTCTTGTCCTGTCTACCAGCTTCTTGTCCTTCTTCACAGGGAGGAACTCCTGGCAGCTCCACTGTCACACAGGTCAAAAGCAGGTTGGACACTGGTCAGACACAGGTCAGACATGGATACTTCTACCAAAGTCACCCCGTGCATCTACTGTGGGCATCAGTCTGTAGCTGTAGCTTTAAGCCTTAACACAAGATACATGATGTATTCTTTCTAGCCTTGCTTTTCAGGAGTGCCACTCTGAAATATCACAAACCGCAGATCCAGTGCTTTGATTCAGTTTGTTTTCAGTCTATTTGCAAAGTTCCTCATACTTCAGAATATTTATGAGCTCTGAGCTTGAAATGACATTAGCAAATTCTGACCCTTCAGCTTCAATTTCTGCAGACTGATGTTTTCCCTCCCAGCAACCAAAATTGATTGTTTGATTTTATAGCTGAGAGGGTTTTTTTTTTTTTCCCTTTCTTTTCACTTGTCAATGAACTAAGGAAGACCACAAAGAGGAAAACAGGACCGGCTAGACTATACAAATAGTTGCCTGGAGAGGCCTAGTTGAGGGTGAGCGAGTGGAGACTTTGCCTCAGTAAGTACTGCCACAATCAGGAGACTTGTGGGAGAGAGTCACATGGCAAGAGCAGTGTATGAACACTTTGAGATTTGAAAGGAACAATTGTTTATTAATCTCATTCCATGTACCAGGGTGCAGGGGCTGCAAAACTCAGTACCAATTGCTCTGTGTCTGAATTGCCTCCTCCAGCTTATGGGTCAGAAATCCCTGAGAACGAACAGCTTGATGGAGCACTGACTGCCAGTTTTTTAATCCTAGGGTGCTGATGGGGTTTGCTGGGGGAATAAGAAGGCCAATTTAGCCTCAACCATATGTGCTGTGCACTCAGGGTTAATGTATTTTGACATGTGTATTTCCTGTAGGATCGTCTTTCTCTGCAATTCACCCAGTTTTGGAGAAGTACTTACAAGGATTACATAGGCTATAGAATATTAATTAATGTTCCTTCTGGGTGGAAACATTACTCCTTCTGTGAGGTCTCGCTCAGTAGTTGGCATATTTTTATAATTCAATACTTGTTTCCTATCTGTATGGAATGTATTTTGCTCTTAACTATGATAGCTCTCAGTTCCCTAGGAGAGAATAGCCTCTCAAATACTCAGGATTGTGGGGGAGCTTTTGGGTTGTCAAATATCATCTTCTTGTAAGTCAAGTTTCAAATTCCCATTTAGTTGCTAGGTACTTGCAATCTCCAATATTAATTCTCATTAATGCTCTGGGCTGCCAGCCACATCTGCTCAGGATATCAGTAGAAATTGGCCTGCCATGTACTGGCGTGAGTTGGAACTATACGGGAAGTGTGGTTACCCGCTTGTTTGCTCCAAGGACCCTGGAAAGAGACATGGCTAAACATATAATATGAAAGGTCTTTACAAGTCATTGAATCATTTTTCCAGATTAGATTTCCAAATGTCAAAAGAAACAGCAGCTCATTAAAATTGCAGCTGTAAAATCCACCAGCACCACATGTAGAAAAGTGATTACAGAGCAAGCTTGATTAATTAGGTGTGAAAATTTAGGACCAGCGTGGTAATAAATGATAGAACTCACCCAGCAGCCTGCTTCCCTTCCACAGTGTTTCTCTGAATGGCCAATTTTCCACTTGTCTGTTGTACAGAGATCACATTTCAGAGCTGCTAAAGTTTACATCTAAATTATGGCGGCAGCAGAAGACCTCGAGGGAGCTGCAGACAGACCCTGACTTGGGCTTTGCCATCCTCTCATACATGGCCTTGACACATAGCTAGACCATTCTGCACCTTGTTTGTTGCATCTGCAGAAGCTGAACATCGGTGCCTACCTGTCTACCTTTCTTCTGAATAGAAACGGTTATGTGAATAAATGAACAGAATAAATGTTACATGATTTTGTATGCAGCTTTGGGATCATTGTGTGCAAGAGATAGTATGATATGTACATTTTATGCTCATTGGTCCCCATGGTTTAGAAATCTGATGTTATAGTTTATCAGGATAATCTTTTGAAAAGAACAAAATAAATCGTAAAAGTGCCTTCCTTGGGTTTTGGGACATAGAAGGTATTGTGGATAGTTTATGAATCTCTACTATTTGAGCAGAGAGTTATTCAAAGGATAACAATGGAAAATAATATACTTATCAGCAGAGAACCACTGCTGTAAGCAAAATATGTCTCCTTTGATTATTCAGAAGATAGTATTGTATCATGCTTCAAGGTTATATGAATCAACCAATACACGTGACTATAGTGCTGACTGATGATATAGCCCACTTCCCCTCAAGTCCCAAATGGTCTGTGACTTACAGCTGACTTCTCAAGGAAGTCTGCTTTCCATAGCTCACTATTCCAGAACACCCATCATTTGGTTCCAATATGATCCCATGCTATTCATATCTGAAGGTCGAACCAGACAAATTACATTACTCCTTGTACGTTTCCTAGAATTCCTCACATCCAAGCATTTCTAACCCATGAAATGGTATATTGAGCATTTGCTCTGTCCCAGGCATGGTGCTAGGCCATGGTGGATAAGAACCTTTGACCACATATAGTCCTTAAATTCCAGTAGCTCTTTGCCTAGTAAGAACCGAAGTTTACATGGGCATTTACAGTCTCATGAAATTACTACAGTGATGAATGCTCTGCTATCTAGTTTCCGAAGTTCATGGCTCCCTTTCACCCAGTACTTTGACCTGTACTTCATTTTAACTACACATTCCAGCTGGCCCATAGCTGTAAGCATACTTTACTTAAAACAGTTTCCTTACCTAATGTGCCTTTAATTGTGCCACCCCCTCACTGCGGTGTTTCCTTGCTGTGACATTATTAAATACCACTAACACTGTTACTATTTTGTTTCCACTATTTTTTCCCAGCTTGTCTTCTTTTCAAGCTTTGACTCTCCCATGAACTATACATTAACATTTCAATGGCTGTCCAGACAAAACCCTGAACTCTCTGTTATTCTGTCATACCAATCTGGCCCATTCATTCTGCTCACTTACCTTCTATGTGGTGCTGAAGACATCAGATGAGGGATACTATAATAATCATATTCTTTCAGTTCATCTGTGTGACATTGCTGCTACCGGAAATCACTTCTGAGTTCCACATTGCTGCCAAGTGGGTATTTAAGAACTTCTCAAATGGCAGACCATAAAGTAAATGTTCCATGTTAAGGAGCCTGAAGTTTATTCCCAAGAAACAGGTTGTTGATAGATTGGTGAAAGTCTTCAAGGCATGTGTGTGTTGGGGGTAAAGGGAGGCAGAAAAGGAGAGAGATGACTGTGTTTGTAACTCAACAAGTCAGCTCTGTTCAGTCTGGAAGATATCTGGAGGTGAGTTTGAGGGAATAGGACTAGAGTCTAGGCAAGGCTGATGAAGAAGGTCTTGTAAGAATGTTAGAAAGGAGACATCACATTTGAGAGATGAACAGTGAATAATACCTACAAACTCTAATTGATGCAGAAAATGCAAAAAGAAGTAATTTTGTTGGGAGAAAGCCATGATTTTAGTTATCAATGTGCTTGAGTTTTAGTTACCTGTAGAATAGTGACATGGGGCTCTGAAATGTGCATCTGAAGCATAGAGGATGAGGCCAAAGCTAGAAATATATATTCAGGAGCTGTTGGCGTATAGATGGTAATGAAAATGACGAGAAGGGGGTCTATGGTTCCCAGGGAGCATGTGGAGTGAGAAAAACCGTGGGCAGAGGGCGGAACCCTGCAGAATGGCAGCCTTCACTGAGCAGATGGGAGACGATGAGCCCATGGTGGGGCCAGAGAAGGAACCATCCAAGGTACAAGGAGAGCCAGGGAATGTGGTGTCATGGAATACTCAAGAAGAAAGGAGTGATTAATTATTTCACAAGTAGTGAAGAAATCCAGTAAGATTAAGATTTTAAATTGCCCATTACATGTGACATTTAAGAGCTCCTAAGTGACATTTCCTGAGAATACATTCAATTGAAGGTAGGAGCAGCAGCCAGATTACCGAGGGCTCTGGAGGAGGCGAAGAAGTTCAGTGAGGATGAGGTGTTCTGGAAGATTGCACATGAGGGGAGATATTGATGGGCCAGAGGGCTAGCACCTAGACGATTGCTAGGGGACCAGCAGGTCATTGTTCAGCTGGGACCACTCTGTGGAAGAGTTTTTGTCTATCACTGCCTCTCAGGCTCATCCACTGTCCAAGGACATGTAATTCTTTTTGAGACAAAATCTTAGAGTCCTGGCTTGTCTGGTGATTCCTTTGTAGCCCAAACTGACTTTGGATTCCTGGCAATCTCTCGACATCAGCCTTCTGATGTTGGGCATATAGGCGTGTGCCAACATGTGTGGCTTCCACGGGGTAACTGAATTAATACTTAGACATGAGATCTCTGAACCAGGGGAGTTGTTGTTTCCTTAACTTTTAAAATTGTTTACCTATTTTTTTTTATGTGCATTGGTGTTCTGCCTTGTATGTGTGTATGAGGGCATCAGATTTCCTGGAACTGGAGTTAGACAGTTATGAGCTGCCATGTGGGTCCTGGGACTTGGATCCTTTGGAAGGGCAGCCAGTGCTCTTAACCACTGAGCCACCTCTCCAGCCCCAAGTTGTCATTTTCTATTTCATCACTCTCCAACACTAGTCCTATAGTTCTTTAATGACATTTGGTTTTCCTAAAACCCAAACTATAATTGTCTATTTACATGATAGATATTAGTTTCTTCATTAGATCTTAAGTATCATATAAGTGCAGTGTATTTCTTTAATATTTACTTTTCTATATTCTATCTGCCTATACTTTAGAATGTAAATTATGTAACAGAATGCTGTGAGGCCCACAGGAACTCAATAAATAATTACTGAAGGAGTACAGAAATCTGACTACCATTCACAATTGTGTAGAAATATTTTGGAACCTGAGTTAACACTGAATTTTTTTTTAACAGAATCAATTAACTGAAGGTGACCTGCGGCTGGAATCTTTACTGTGTTTGTTGACAGACGTCTTTAAATCAGACTTCCGTTGCACACAGCTGTTGGAAAAACCGAAGCTGACTTTCCCCAAAGCTGGCAGTCCTACCAGGCTATACTGTTGAGGTCCTAAATTATTGGGAAGTCAATCTAAGGGGAAGATCTCAATCTTGGTTCATCTCTCCTATCTTTGATGATAAAAATCTAAACCTTACACAAAAATTTGTTAGTCCTGACTTAGAAGTGTCTGTTGTATAAGCCTAAGCCTACTGTTCTCCAGTGTGTACCATTGAAAGGGTAATGGATGTCAAGTCCAGTTGTAATATTTAACTAGAATGAAGAACTACATGCATTCTCATGTCCTGTGACTTTTCTAGAAGCCTGTGAGCTTTGCCCCCAGGCCCTGAGACTATGAAGAACAGGATTAACGTATATTTCCTATGTCTTCCTTAAAATCCTAGCACCAAGCTAACCATCCTCTTTCAAACGGAAGAATGTGGAGATTGAGCAGGCCCTTGAGAATTGAAACACTTGAGCTTGCTTGAAGGCAGTCAATGGGCCTCTTTTACCTGAGCAAGAGAAAAAACGACATTCAACGACATTCATATGCCTGGGTAAGTGCAGTAGCCTTCACATGTGAGAGACTCTGTTGGCAGTCACTTGTCCTGGCCCAAACTGCCAACGTGGTAATGTCCCTTGACCTTATCTCCATGGAAAGGTTAGAATAAGAACTGTGCAGTCTTCCTGGGCCTGCAGGACTCTAATGGACCTTGTGTGTAGATGGCTCCATCTCTGCTGCTTACTTGAAGCTCTGATGAATCATGATATCCATACTTAATGCCAGCCTCGGTCCCTGCTGACTAGAACTGGATTTCATTTGTTCCCAAGACTGGAAGATGCTCCTAAGACTGCTACAGGCTGAGTACTTCATCCCAGGGGACAAACACTGAGAGAACAGGACCGGCCAAGTGTTGTTTGCTGTTGCTCTGGAAACAGTTGCTAGCATCCACAGGCCAGTGGAAGCATCTCTGTATATGATAAAGTGAACATTTTATGTGCCTAATGAGTCTGTTGGCGAGTCTGTTCCAATTACTTTTCTGGGGGAAAAAAGAACAGAACATGCTGGCATGAATGAGTAGTGGCCGAGTGTTCATTTAAAAGGTCAAGTGGATTTGGTCCCTCCACTAGTAGAGACTCCTCCCTTGGCTCCATGTCTCCGTGCCTTCATCAGATGCTTGCTTCTGATACCATGTGGTGCACCCAGGGTTTGATGGAACCAGTACAGTGTGAATTTTTGGGCTAACTCATCTTTTATTAGGGTTTCTTTTCAAAAGAGTTTATGCAGAGCAATGGAGAATAAAGTTTCTGCCTCAGTGCCATTGGGAGACGTGAAGAAAGGATTAACCATATAACACAAATGTTAAGATTGTGAATTCAAACAAGTAAGCTGGAGCCTGCCTGGGGAATCATTTTCTTAAAACAGTTGTGACAAAAATCTCATACAGATGCAAAGTGGATGTCAGGAAGCCTGTAGCTGCCCTCCATTCTGGATGGCTACCAGTGATTGCAAATATTTGTGGTAAAGTTACAAGCCGTCAGTAGTGACATGAAATTTACAGAGGGAACATAATTTGAGTGTAGACAGGGACGGTGGAACAGAGCGTCTTGATTAAGTTAATATGTATTGATATTTCTCCTGTTGTTTTGACTTCCCAGGCTGTTTAAATTCAGTCTTGTCACAACAGAAAACAAAAGAGGCTGCTGTGACATTGATTTTTGAGAGCCTTGCCTCAGAAGGATAGTGTTGTGTTGTTTTGTTTTGCTTTTTTTTTTTTGTGCATGTGTCTGTGCTCTGGGATTGACAGTCAGGAAGGCAGAAATGTTAAAACTGTGGCGCAAATAATCACGTTAAATTGCTGAGCATAAATTATCAAGGGGAATGCATTTTGATTGTAAGCATAAATCAATTTTATGCACCACAAAATTGCCACCATTTGAGTTTGCTGAGGTAACTTATTTTTGGCAGCCATGAACACAATGTTGGTTTGGAAACAGAAAGGCTGGAGTCCGTGGACCCCAGGAACCCACTCACAGACTTCCGGGAATAAACCGCAAGCCAGGAGAGTTTATGCTTCTGGAGAAGTGCCCACTTCACACTAATGGTAGTCACACAAGCTTGAACTTGGGGGCCATGCCCACAGCAAGATTCTCACCATCGGATACAGCCTCTTCATTTAGTGCTTCTAATAACCACACTTATAATTCAAAACCAAATTTAGCTGCAAACTTCCAGCCTCTTCTTGCACCATTAAATCTGCCTCATCATAATTTTAAAAGACTTGTTTGGTTTTAGCACACAGACAATACACTATCATCTAGCCATCTCCCTATTATCTTCACAGAAAAGAGCCAATAATTTCTACAATCAGAATATCTATAAACCAGCATGTTGGTCCCTGCTGCTCATACGTGGCATTTTTTAAATTTAACTTTTCATTGGTTTAGTATGAATTTCACATTATGTACCCCAATCCATTTCTCCACCCCTTTCTATCTGCCTTCTGTCCTTGCAACCCCCTCCACACACACACAACAAAAGAAAAAAAATCTCATTGTGAAAGCTGTAGTGTGTTAGTGCATGTCCCATGGTCTGCCCTTTTGTTTATACTTCTTTGCTTGCAAATGTTCATTGCAGTGAATCATTCATTGGTCTTGTTTGAGACCTCTGGCTCCTGCTACCCTATCAATACTGAGTCCTCACTGGGACTCCTCTCAAAGATCCTGCTGTTACTTTTTGTCACAGGATCTTACAGCTTTAGATCTGTAGGACCAGCCCCTTCATGTGCTCTGGCAGTTCATAGATGAGGTACATGCTACAGTGGACCAACGCAGAGCTCTTGATCTGGTCCTGGGTGGTAGCTAAGCTGGTTATCCTACTAGCTCTCCCACACTTACACCAGCAGTGCAAACTCTCCAACACTGACCTGACTAGCTCACCCAATGCTGCAGTCATCAGGGAATAGAGCAACCCCCACTCTAATGACCTCAGGGGCTGGCTCTCCTGCCTGGTATAGATGGTGAGGGTTGAGGGCTGTTGGGTGGGGTGCAGAGCATCTATCCCTAGCTCATGTCACCATGAAGACAAGTGGCAAGGTGATCTCTCTTCTACACTCATGCCTTCTGTGTGGCTCACCCACAACTCTGCAACCATGGCCAGCTCTACTGTGCTGACCCAGCAAGGTGAAGAACCCACTCTCCTGGGTGCTGTACCTGCCATAGGTGGTGAGGGGCAAGGGGGTAGGGGGTTGGCATTTGTGGCATTTTTGAAGTGGGGGAGGAGGTGTAAACTGAATGCCGATGTTGCTAATCTGGGAATTTTTAGTACTCAAACGTTGCTGCTTCTTCCAGGAAGCTCCACGCTTCCTCCTTTCACAGACTATGTCACTTCAAATGGAAAGCAGTAGGTGACACAAGCCACTTTTCTTCTTGCTTCCTTTTTTCTTGCACATTCATCGAGAGAGCAGATATACTTATTTTAGTTTGAAGGAGCTTCCTGTTGGAGCCTAAAGGGTAGAGGTCAAGGTGATGGTTTTTGAAGGGATGCTAGGATCCTGTATTACTTCATTATGACTACAGCAACTAAACAGAATGATACATGACAAAAGAGGCCAGGTAAAGCTGACCCCTGGCTGCCATCAACAATGCTGTGACAATCACATCAACAATAGTGCTGTCAATAGTGTCAGATCATGGCCATGTATCCTGGGACACAGGGCATGCAGTGTGAGACCGAGAGCACAGGCTATCATGAGCAGAATTCTGACCTATGAAAGTTGTTATCTTTCTCTTGCCCCAACTTTCCCAACTTGGCAATGGGAGAATAGCACTCATCTCAAAGATCTGTTAGAGGAAATGAGATCTGCAGGAAAAGTTTAGAAGAGTCCAGGCCATATGGAAAACAGCATGTGTGCCTCCTTGGTACTCAAACGTATGTCTATGTACACACTACAGAACATAGTCCTCACCAGACAGAAAATACCCACAATGACAACTTCCCACCTAAACCCATTCATCACTTGCTTGAAAAGAAAGCTCTAGGATTCCATTAGGATTCCATTTATAAGTGGGTTTGATGACTTTCTTTTAAATCCCCTTTTGCAGAGTAGGTAGATACTGTAGACAGAACTCTGGAAATGGTAAAGGGCTCTTTAAAGTGAATACAGTGCAGATGCCCCAATCCCTAGAGAGATGCAGACATACTCATGTCTAGGAACTAGCTAACCGTCAGTTAAACTGAGGCCATATTTGTCTGAATTAGGCAGGTATCTCAAAGAAGTGCTTTTTAAAGACTTATCTTAGAATCAAGCATATATATATATATGTGTGTGTATATATACATACATATATGTGTGTGTGTGTGTGTGTGTGTGTGTGTGTGTGTGCAATCCTGTGCACATGATTGTGAGTGCAGATGCCTGTGGAGGCCAACAGCATTGATGATGTCCTGGAGCTGAAGTGACAGGTGGTTGTGAGTGGCCTTACGTGGGTCCTGGGAGTTGAACTCGGCTTCTCCAGAAGAATAGCAAAGTACTGTTAAACACAGAGCCATTTGTTCACCCCCTAAAAAGTGCTTTTAAAAGGAAATAAATGCAAAAAAAAAAAAAAAAGAAATGAAAGGTAAAATGATCAGAAGGTCTGAAATTGTCATTTTCAAATAATATGATCATATGCAAAGACAAGTCAAAAGAATCAAGCCACGTTGTGGAGGAGGCTGGAGACACCTTCAGAAACAACGTGGTCATCAAGAGACTGCATGTCTCCTATGATGGCATTGACAAACTAGAATATTTAAACAGTCTAAAGAGCCATCTATAACACCAGAAACCTAAAACAAAGTATGTTGTTAAGCTAAGGAGTACACTAGATATCTATAGAAAACCCTAAAAAATTATCATATCTTCTATATGGCAATAACCCAAATGTATGTTGGGTTGGATAATTTTAGACCTGAATTGGATAATTTGAAGAGGAAAATGTACTATAATACAGATGTTAATATTTTCAAATTATTCTATATTTCAGTACCTTTCCAATGGAGATACTAGCTGGATACTTTTGAAAAGGGCTTAATGTATTTATTCTAAAATTATACAAAGATAGAAAAGTCCATAGATGACTAGGTCAAGATTGAGAATGCTTTGCTTTCCTGTGAGATTTGCCAGGAAACCATGGAAGTTAAAAGAAATCATCACTAGTCTGAGAGCAGACACATAGACCAACAGAACAAAACAGAACTCCTCCAGATAGTCTCACTACATGTAGTTTTACAGGTAGGATTGAAAAGCGGCTAGGAGGTAGATATCTCGTTAGCAGGTATCATGAGATGAACATTTGCTACATGAAAATAGAACTAGACCACTCACCAAAGCTCTGAGCAACGTTGGCTTCAGCTTAATTACAGCTTGAAAAGCAAAAATTTCAAGTTATAGAAAATAACCTTAAGACATAAAAGGTACATAAAAACAAAAATTGGACTATAGTTAGGCATCATGGGTAGAATAGCTATGGACAGATTGAGAATTCAAATATATGATAATGTATATAAAATACAGATTTTTTTGAATTAAGATTAATACTTGAGCATTCTCATAGCTCTGCAAGAGAAAGGCATGAACCCTGTTTTAGAGACTTTACTGTTGCTGTGATGAAACACTGTGACCAAAGCAACTCAAGGAAGAGTTTATTTTGGCTAATGGTTTGAGAAGGAGAGCTCATATTAGGAGAGGTGGTAGCAGCTGGTGTCCAGAGCAGGAAGCTGATATCACATCTTCAACTGAAAACATGAAGCAGACAGAGAGTAAACTAGAAGCAGGGTGAGGTTATAAACCCTGGAAGCCTGTCTCCGTGGTGTACTTTCTTTAGCAAGACCATACCTCCTGAAGGTTCTCTATCTTTCCCAAATGCTATCATCAGCAGGAGACCAAGTGTTCAAATACCCCAGCCTATGGGGACCGTTGCTCATTCTAACCACCATAAACACTAGTATACACACAGGTTATAAGCCGCAAATTTACATCAGATGGAGCTCAATGAAGCCCAACAAGCAATAGCAATGAAAGGACAGCTAGAAATGGATTAAAGTATCAAAATAAGCTACTACATCATAATTTGCAGTAATTTGAGTTCTATATGAGTGGTGAAGAGTGGAAGTCCACAAACTTTCATGTTTAGAGCATAGGCCAAGCTGTCTGTTTCTAAGAGCAATTTGCCAGTATAAGCTTCTATCAAGCTTCTGCATGCACGCGCACACACACACACACACACACACACACACACACACACAAACACACACCATGGTTAGTCAGTTCCCCCTTGGCATGTATATTCCAGAAGTTTCCCCAGGGCCATGTGGACACATGGCTAAGGATGTTTATCACAGCCCTGTTCATGACAGTGGGAAAAAAGGGAGAAAACCTGAAGGTCCCGATGGAGAAATGGTTAAATAAAGCATGATGGAACCACAACTGTGACCTACAGCAGCACATTTAGAAGCAACAACACAGATCTGCCTTGCACAGCATGGTTGGACAGCGTTTTAGGTAAAAAGAAACCTAGTACAGTCTGACATACAATATAGAGGGAGTGAGGACAGACACATATAAACAAGTCAAGCCATATGTTTTAAAGAGTATGTACAAAGATTTGTATGTATACATATGCACATCTCTACGGGTCTTTATCTATATTGTATATCAATATGTATGCATGTACATGTCTATATTGTAGAGCTGCCATTATCCTTCTCTCTCACACATATGCTAATGGCTGCCCATTGCAGGGCTAGTAAAGGAACAATGACAGATGGCAAACAGAGGAACCCATGGTCAGACTTCAGATGAGTACAGGTCATGTAACCAGAGGACAACTTTCCCCCTTTCTCTTTCTCCTGCCTCTCCTTTTCCTTACCTCCGCCCTCCCAGCCTCTCCTCTAGCCTCACCACACTCCCAATAAGGACCATCTACCAAGACCACCTTATAAGCAACACTCGGGCTCACGGGATGAGTTTGTTTCCCTGAGTTCCCCCCACACTGGGGTTGATGTCACTTTATTTCTGGCACAGAGCCAATTTCCCACAAGTGGAATATCAAGGCATCCCTCTTCACCGGAGCAATTGGGAATTTCATTTAGTTTCATTATGATAAAACTTCACTCAGCCTGAGTGCATGATAAGCAGCTCTATTGCATTTTCCATATCCACGCATCTAAGAAAAAGGCAAGTCGGGCTCCAAATGTATGCAGATGCTAGAATTCTAAGATGAAAAATAGTGTGTGGAGTGGGTGGGGGGGGGGGGTGTATGCTGCTCAGAAGTCTCGGATGCTAAATAACAGCAGCAAGTATTCAAAAACTATTTCTAGATTTTTTTTTCAGAAAAATCTTTAACTTCATCAAGGGATAAATCAATTTGCAGGTGCTATTGACAGCTATTTAAGTGAGAGGATGGAGCATCTTGATTGGGAAAAGTAAACTAAGGGAGAGAGCTAAATAACCCGTTACAAGTGCACATTCCAGTCTATTTTCATAGGCTTGGTATTCTTATTATTCTCTCTAGGGAGTTAATTATTGGAGGGTACTACTTTTTCCATCGGACTTCATCTGTTAATATCCTCAAATTTACCAACAAGGAGAACAGATAAGAACATATATGGAGGCAAGTCGTTCTTCAGCCTTCCCAGGAACCAGCATCTGTTGTCCCTCTTTATGCCCAGGTACCTGCTGATAACGAGCATTAAATAATTATTTATGTACATTGAAATAAAAGGGTAATTGAGCTCAAAGGTTAATGGACTTCCACATTAGCAAATTCTTCCTCCCCAAAGCATTTCCTATGGAAGTGATTTGTACTCATTATTTTTTATAGTCTCATTCACTCTTCCTCAAATCCTTCACCTGGCTCCTATTCCAGGCCAGGGATAGGCTGGACATTGCTGTGTTTGCCTCTAGCTTGCTTGCTTATGGCAGGGACTCTTAACTAGAAGAATGCAGGAAAGGTGAGTTGGAAGCCAACTCTAGAGTGCTCAATGGTTCCTTCTTTAGTTCCACTGGAGTCTATTTTTCTCTGAAGACTCTCTCTCTCTCTCTCTCTCTCTCTCTCTCTCTCTCTCTCTCTCTCTCTCTCTCTCTCTCTCTCTCCTGTATAAAATGGGTGTTGTTTTAAGGCTTTATGTGCAGTTGTCATCACCTTCTGAGGCCAAGGGAAAGAGTCAGCTCACTTCCCTCAGGAGCTAAACAACAGCTAGTCAAAACTGCTTCCAAACTTTCAGAAATCCTTAACTTTATGACACTTCTTAGACTACAGGAGACACCCGTGTCATGAGTTTTAGCGTCTAGGTTTTCTACTGTCGTAGTAATTATTAACCCATTTCATAATTAAGTTGAAACTTGGAGAGCTTGATTAAAGAGCCCAGAGGCTGCGTTACAGGCATGTAAAGGAAACATGCATCATGCCATGGAACATCGTAAGTGGACTCAGAAGTTTCCCAAATGAAGCCTCATTTCCTTAGATGCCACTCTGAAGACCCAGGGAACCGCCTGGTTAGGATCTGCTTCAGTACACAGATGGAGCACAGTGGGTTCCAAAGTCAGTCATCTCATGTTCTGGAAAGAGAGAGGTCTTGGGAAGGGAAGACAAAGAAGGCTGGGGTGAAGAAAGAACAGAGCACACAGAAGTGAAGCTATTAAAGAAGGGAACAGAGATGATCATTATGAACAGGCCTTCAGAAATGATGAGTGCTGATCTGAACAGTGTAGCTAATGAATGTGTGCAGAGCAAGCTGGCACACAGGGAAGGGGGAGTCCTAGCCCCCTTATCTTCCTCTGTCTGTTTGAATGTAAACTCCAATTCCCCGCTTTCCTTCCCTTTATATCCACTGGAAGGAATTTTAGGGAGGAAACTTGCTTCATTTCCCAAGTTTTCAAAAGGTGGGTTGATTGCAATTTAACCCTTTAATTGTACCTTCCAGAAGTTGCCTTAGTTTGTTTCATTAAAATTGGTAATAGCAATGGAGAATTCTGTATCCCCTCCTCCCTTATGCCTCCTCTTAACCAAAAGCTCTCTTGTATGTAGAACACCTCTTGTAAACTACATTTTGATGAAATTAGAGGCATCCATATTAATGCCACTTGTTTTCTGAAATCTCCCAGAGAATGGTCTTGAGATGCAATGTTGTGGGTTCTGTCAAACTCACATGTCAGGGAGGAATGCCTGAGAGCTTAAGTTATTATGTGAATAGTCCCCGCACTCGTCCCCCTACCACTTGTACACACTTTAGAGTCGTGCTTAGAGTCTGCTAAACCATCCACAGTGCCACTCTGTCAGGAATCCTGCCTGTATCCTTGGCTCATGATTGCTGATTGAAGTGTGTGGCATATGTCCCCTATATATAGAAATGCACACATCTATACACGGCTCTGTGGCTACAGATAAGCACACTGGCACTCCCACATGTGAATCTCTGCAAAAAATTTTTTTCTTGACTCTTTCCTCCAACCCAATGATTTCCTAACGATCTGTTACCCATGTAAGACAGATTGCTTTTCATGGTTCAGCAGTCCCTGCGCAGACATTCATTTTAATCAATAGAGCAGTCAAAAGAAAGAATAGATTTACTTGTTTTTTTCTTTCTTTACATTTAATTGAAAATTTTCAAATGATTTCCAACTTGTGTGGGTTTCAAAGTTTTTAGGAAGTCCTTACAGGTAGGTAGGTACATGAGGACAAAAGGAGCTTAAAATGCCCTCCTTGATCAGCAACTACTTGCTCAGTGCCAGGCTGGAGTAGGGTGCCAGAACCTTCTGCACCCTCTCCGTTTCCTCATTCCTCACTGCGCAAAGCTCCCAACACTCACGTACATCCATTGGTTTCAGTGTCACCAACCACAAGGCTATGACACAGCCGGTTTCCCACCTCCACTCCAATCCTGACCTTTGAAACTTCTTTCGAAGGAGGAGCCTAACCATGCTACTTCCTTGACCACTGTGTGACTTTGAAGTAGTAATTGAGCCTGTACGATTTGGTTTGCTACTCTGTAAGATGTAGATAAGTGGAAATGCGTCAGCAGAGCTCACAAAGTTCTTGTCCCCCAATGGATCAGCTAGTCTTAGAACTTGCCTCACCATTTCATGGCACTCAAAGGAATTCAGAACCTCCCCGTCCCTGTTCTCCATGCGTATTTGCTGGCCTTGTGACGCCTAATGGCATTCATGTGGTAAACTCTATTATTTTGCCATTATGCCTCCTCTTTCTACCCTCTACCTGGTGCAGAGCTATGCATCCAGTATGAATAAACATGGAAAGCAATGTTATGCTGGATATAGCTTGGTGGAAACAATAACACCTAGAAGTCAGTCTTTGGGTCAAAATTTGATCCTGCTAGAAAAACTCCCCTTAAACTTACCCCACTGGTTGGTGATGAGCTGACATCCCAAGGCCTCCAGATCCTTGCAGACATATTAAAAGAGAAAAGTAAACTGTGAGTCAATCTTAGAATGTTTTTTGGCACACTTCTGGATTTCTCTTCATGCATTTAAAATGTGTTTATTATTTCATTGCACAATGTACTCTCATGAATTTTATCTCATGGGATTATATTGGGATTATGCATATTATCATTCTCATTTCATAGAGGGAGAAACTGAAGTGTTAGGGTGATAGTTTGAATATGCTTGGCCCATGGGAAGTGGCAATATTAGGAGGTGTGGCCTTGTTGGAATAGGTGTGGCCTTGTTGGAGAAAGTGTGTCACTCTGGAGGGTGAGCTTTGAGGTCTTGAGTGCTCAAGCTCCACTCAGTGTTGAAGAGACCCTTCTCCTGGCTGTCTGTAGAAGAAAGTCTCCTTCTGGCTGCCTTCTGATCAAGATGTAAAAGTCTCAGCTCCTCCAGCACCAGGTCTGCCTGTCCACTGCCATGCTTTCTATAATGATGATAATGGACTCAACCTCTGAACTGTATGTAAGCCAGGCTCAATTAAATGTTCGCCTTTATAAGAGTTGCTTCGGTCATGGTGTCTCTTCATAGCAATAAAAGCCTAAGATACATCCCAACTACTTTGCATGAGGTATCACAAGGGAGACTATGCTTTTAATCTTTATTATTTTTCCTGAGCATTTCATGTCTGAGCACTGTACTTACATCATTTTCACTTCTCCTTCTCACAACTCCTCTTGCTTCCCCCATGACATACTCTAAAATTCACAACTTGCTATTGTTTTACACATAAACACACACACGCATTCATGTGTCCACACACATGTGTGTGGCACTGCGTGTGTGTAAACCCTGTGAAGAATTGCTTGTTTGTTTATATGTTTAGGAATGACCACTCATGATCAGATAACCTATTAGGAGACTTGTCTCTGGAGAAGACTGATCTCCTTCTCTTAAGTCATTAATGCCTTTCGCTCTTCAAGGGGTGGGGCCATGTGAGATTTTCTTTGTATCCACATTGGCATATCAACTGGTGTTGTCATTGTATAGGTTGTACTTAGATGAGCATATGTTTGAGATTTCATGGGTACAGCTCCTTGTAATATTTAAAAGATGCTATCTTAAAGCAGACATCCTAGTCTTCCGGCTTCTCCAGTATTTCTGCCCACTCCTCCAACATGTGCCCTGGTTCTTTAGAGGTTGGGTTTTCTATGTATCAATTAGGGTTGGGAACCCTGCATTCTGACCAGTTGTGGGTTTCTGGGATGATCTTCTGCTGCAAAAAGAAACTCTTTTGATGAGAGGTGGGAGCTCTATCTATCTGTGGATATAAGGATAGGTATTTAGAATAAACTTAAGAATTATGCTGGCTTAAGAAAGTGGTAGTAGTTGTTCTCCTCTGGGGTCAGTGACCTCACCAGCCATAGGTAGTTGGTTAGGATTACAGTACCAGCCTTGAATTCTCTCCTGTTGAATGAGTCTGAAGTACAGTTAGATGGCTGTTAGCTACCCCCAGTATATAAATGCCCCCACTTAACTCTTAGGGATATCTTGCTGTGCTGGTCACTACTGTGGGTCACAGGCTTTACATCTGGACAAGAGAGAGTCTTAAGTTACCTTACTCAAACTAATATTACCAGACTGTAGAGAATGGCCCGGGATAAATTTTCTTTCCTTTTCCCAATCTTCCTATACTCTTCCAGTTTTAGCTAGATAACGAGTACTCCTTAAGGGCATTTAGATTCTGTATTGAGGGCAGCTATAAGGTGTTGGAACCCACACTTTTGACTCATAAGACTCATTCTGTGTCTGTGTCATGGCTACACTTCCTGAATGGAAGAGTTCCGGTCCACCTCAGAGTGTGCCTGCTTCCTCTGCATCAGGCCTTCTAATCCCATCTGCCTCACGTGTCACTTCTGCCTCATGTGTCACTAGAAGCACTGATGAATCTTCTGCCACAAAGTTTCTCTGTGAAACCAATGGGAGATTCTTTTAAACATAGGAGCAAGTATTATTTTATTAAATCAGAGGAACACTTGTATGACCCATTTAAGAAATAATCTTTTTTTTTAATTATAAAAATAGATCCCTGTGATTAGGTTGGCCAGCTACTTATTGATTCGGTATAAGGGTAGACCTTGAATGCAAGAGGTTGCAGGCTACTGGATGTAGTATCATCTCCATGCCAGCTTCCGGGAATGGAAATTTCCAACTCAAGTGTATCTGAAGCTCTGTAATCCAAGTCTTGTCCTGAGTGGGATGGTTTCCTACTTCAGAGGTTCTCACCCTGTATGGTTGTGACTCCTTTGGGAATTGAACAACCCTTTCAGAAGGGTCACTAAGGTCGTTAGAAAACATAGATATTTGTGTTACGATTAAAACAGTAGCAAAATGTCAGTTACGAAGTAGTAACAAAAATAATTTTATGGCTGGGGGTCACTACAACACAAGGAACTCTATGAAAAAGTCACAGGGTCAGGAAGGCTGAGAACCACTGTCTTAGTATGTTGTCCTAGTCAGCTCTCTGCCTTAAAGTGTATGGTAATTTGTGTACCCCCTGAAAAGAGACCAAGCACAGGCTGAGTGTTCTGGAGGCAAAATCATACTTAGAGTGTCTCAGGTTATCAGAGTAAGTGGTAGTTGTCTGATTATAAAGTGGGAAGATATTATTCAGACATGGATATATCTGTAATCAGCAATGATGAAAAAGGAGGTATACAGGAAATGCATGGTAATTAAAGAAGATTTAGTGGTCTTGGGGCAGGAACATATGGGGTCTCTTTTATACCTACAAAATGCCCCACTGCTTGTGAATTCTAATGGGCACTGCCTTTCTTATAGAGTGTAGGGGAGGGGAGTGTGTTTTTGGGTTTGGAAAGGATTTGGCCATAGCCAAATCTTGAAAGCATCTAGTATGTCTGGTTATTGGTTAGGAAAAATAAACACAACAAAGACATAGCATTTCCCGTGGTTCCAAGGGAGAGTTAGGTGAAAGGTTGTCATCCTATGAGAAGGTCAGTCTGAGAGGAGGGAACCCAGGTGAATCAAGCGTCTGAAGGAAGAAGGCAGAGGTTTGGTGTGTTTATGGGACCCTCCAACCAAGATGCAAAGAGCAAGTTGTAAAGACCAGTCTGTCAGCTGACTGGTTTCTGAGGCTACCCCCCCACCCCCCGCCCCTTTTTCTTTTAAAGCCTGTTTACCTTTTAGTCTCTGTACAGACACACTCTGGGAAACAGAGCAGCAAATGTTATTTGATTGTACTGAACTCTTGTCAATTGAAAATTAACATATAATCATATGTAATAGCTTGTAAGAGAACTCAGCTTTCCTGTCCTCAGACTGTGACCCCCTCAGGTCCATATAAATATACCTCTAAGAGTTCACAGGGCTCTAAGAGTGCAGGACTTATGTTTAAACAACTGTGTCACCCTCCACAGACAGCCACCTAGGACCCATTAGCATTCTATCTAAACTCCACCCCACAGTTACCTGGCAATAGCCAGGTAGGCCTGGCCCACTCTAAAAGGGGCTGCTTGCCCCCTCCTCTCTCACTTGCTCTCTTGCTCTCTTGCTCCCTTTTGTCCTCTTGCTCCTCCTCTCTCCCCTTCCCATTTCCCCCCTCTCTCCATGTGGTTATGGTCAACCTCTACTTCTCTACTCTCTCTCTGCCTTTCTCTGCCTCTACCACCCTCTTAACTCCCCTCCCCATGCCCTGAATAAACTCTATTCTATACAATACTGTTTGTGGCTAGTCCCTCAGGGGGAAGGGCTGCCTTGGCATGGGCCTGCCGAGGCACCTCCTTCCCCCATACCTCACCACACCCCCATAGAGCATATCTTATATCTCTTTATCTTTTTATAAACACATCATTCTTCCTTGCTCCTTTAGCATGTACCCTGGCGGTGAACTGAAGCTAGCTACCGAAGATCATTTCCTTTTACTGGGTGCAGAAGGAGACAACTTCATTTCATATGCAGATTTCAGTAAATATTCCACCTGTCTCAGTAGTTTCCAAGACTTAGAAAATCATTCGTAGCCCTGTTACTCTCTAGAGGGACATTCAGGGGTCCTCCTCGTCACTTCAAATGGATGTTATTAAGCTTGGAAATGGCATTGCTTTCAAGAAAGCCAACACTTGACAATTAGTGCCTGTTTCCTTGGATGAGTATGAAAGTTTAAAATAGTCCAAGAAGACCCCTGCAATCCCTGCTCAATGAGATTTGATTTCTCTTTAAGCTGTTTTTAATAGCTGAATTACGGAACACTGCCGTTTACCAGCTAATAGGTTGTGAGCAGGCAGCCTGCTCTGTGCTTATGGTGACAGCATTTAGACCTGTATTCATCATCTAACCTCTTGAGTTCATGATCTTTGAACAAAGTGAAGCTGAGCTTATTTTTCCTCACTGGAGTTTTCCTCTCTGTGTATGTCTCTCTCTTCCTGCTTCTCTGGCACGTCTTCATTCCAGTCTCTGTATTTTTTATCATGTCTTTAATCTGTTTTTTTTTTTTTTCATTTTCTTTTGGGTTGAAGGAGGGAGTCAAAAATCTGTCTGCAGTTGATGTGTTTTGAAAACAGGTAACAGAGGAGATTAAACAACCCTAAACAATTTGGCTGTGATAATTAATTAGGAGAAATGTAAGCCCCAGGCAGGCTAAACTTGGATAGATTCCAGAAGCCCAGGTCTTTCTTTGTCCATTTACAGTGTGATCCAGATCACATATGAATGCCTGGGAGGAAGAGCCTGCTAACAGAGCAGCTTAGTTCCAAGAAGAAGAGGCAATCTACTTTTCAAACCTGTATCTTTTACCCCAGAAAATATGAAGAACAGTTAAAGTTACTGCTATGGTTTGAACAAGGGTCTCCCAATGGGCTGTGTGTTAAGGAGTTGGTTTCTGATTTAGGGAGAAGGTAAAACCACTGAGAGGTTGATTCCAGTGGGAGAGCTGACCACATGGAATGTACTTTTAAAGGAAATATTGAGACAGCATCCTCCCCTCTTCTTCCTTTTAAAATATTTGGATGCCATGAGGAGCTTAGCTTGACCCAGTCACACATTCTCCACCATGATGTGCTTGCTTAACCCAGACTTAAAAACCCTGAGTATACTTGGACCTTGAAGTGGTTTGAATAAGAATGGCCCCCATAGGCTCATCTATTCAAATTCTTACTAATCAGGGAGTGGCACTACTTGAAAAGGATTAGGAGGTGTGGCCTTGTTGGAGGATATGTGTGTATGTGTGTGTGTGTGTGTGTGTGTGTGTGTGTGTACTTTGAGGTTTCAAAAGCCCAATCGAGACCCAGTGTCTGTCTCTTCCTGCTACCTAAGGATCTAGATGTAGGTACTGTATGCCTGTGTGCTGCCATGCTGACTGCCACGATGATAATGGACTAAACCTCCAAAATTGTAAGCAAACCCCAATTAAATACTTTTTTAAAAATAAGCATTGCTGTGGTCATAGTGTCTCTTCACAGCTATAGAACACTAAGTGGTGACAAACCTAGATTGAGCCCTCTCAAACTGTAAGCTCAGATAAACCTTTTTCTCTCAGGTATTTTCCATGGCAATTGGGGTGCTAACATGGATACCATAAGTATTAATTATTACTGCTCCTAGTACTGTTTTGAAGCAGTAATGGTGTATAGGATCTTGGATTTTATATTTCTTGTCACTTGCTCCTTTCAACTGCTTTTGAATGTGGATGCAATCATCTCCCTTTTGTTGCTGAGAACCCGAGAAACTTCATCAGTCTGGGCCTCCAGACAAAGCTAGCAAATGTATGGACAGAATCTGAACTCCCGTGGCTCCAAAGAGATTCATGTAAGACTGCTGACAGCAAATAGAACACGGCCCTAACTGAGTGCACGACAGTTTTCTGAGCCCTTGGCCTGTATGCAACGCAGCTGCTTTCTACAACAATGTTATAAGAGATACATGTTTATTGGTACCTACTTTCCAGCTGAAGAGACTGAGGCACAAGGCCTTGCAAACATATGACACCATGAAGCACAACTGTGAAGGGAGGCACTAGGCTCTAAATCAGCCCTTGCATCCTTCCAGGACACTGCCCTGTACAGTCTCCTTCCAATACTTTATGTCCACTCAACACACATGTATGAAGCTGTTATATGATGCCACTGCTATAAACACACTTCTGGATATGGAAACAACTGGAAATGCCAGGTCCACACTAGTGTGCATGCTGTGGGGGGGTGAGGGGCAAGGGAGTAGTGCCCTTAATGGGTTGTCCATCACCCCCCCCCCTTTTCCTAGGACATCTTCTGAATTTGATTCTAAGACTTCTGTATAAAAATGAAAGCTGCTAAGTATAAAGTGGCCTTTGTTGTGTTATTATTCTGGCTGACCCCTTTGGAATCCAGGATGAGTTGCCTGAGACCATGTGCCTTTCAGAAGATGGCTCTGATCCTTGTGCTAGAGAACAGAGTCCACAGGTAAGTAGAAAGTGGCTTCGTGGGAGGAAGCCCAGGATACAAGCAGATATATCCATCCACCTACCCAATTTCTAGTCTTCTGCATATCTGTGTCAATGGTACCATGTCTGAAGTATAGACTAGATGAAAAACAATGAATATCAACAGAATGAATGGCTTTACTGGAAGGAGAAGTTAGAAATGCTTATTTAGAAGACTCTGTGATCGCCTGCCATCTTCTAATAAGGTAAGAGAGCAGAAAGGTCCAAAGTATCTAGATATTGTGCAGAATAATGGTGCTTCATCTTTGCTCCAGCTTTTATGGTATTTCCCATCACCCCTTTCCATCGAGGTAGCCTCATTTCTGCCTTTACTCACCTTGTCAAGTTTTCCTTTCTCATTCACAGTGTGTCGTTGCAATGTGAGAAACAACAGACACCTCAAACAGTGTGAAAGCATATTAATAAATCATTTTAAAGTATTAAAATTGATATCAGGTTTTTTGCAATATTTTATCATTTATAATTTATTAAGCATGTTATTTGTCACCTGGTTAAGCAAGAACACCAATATTCTGTCAGGAGACCTGACTTCTCAGTGCCTTAGCCATCACCGAGTGGAGATAATCAGGCAGAGACAGCAGGATACAGGCAGCCTGGAGGTCAGTAGGCAGACTGAACTTGTGTTTTTACAGTTTGTTTATTGCTGGTGAAGGCAGTCCAAGGCTTCTCACACAAACAGGCTAGACAAAGACATGGGAGGTGTACATAGTTTCCCCTCCTCCTGTGTCTCCCTTCTGCTGGAGCAAGAAGAAGGGTGAATCCACTGTCTAGCTTGCTATGCTTGCTGTCACTCACCAACCGTTCAGAGTTGGCTCTGGCTGGCACTATCAGAAACAGTTGAGATGTATTAGTAAGCAAAACAGACCACAATTTCTGCTCCTGTGGGGCTTATCTACTAGCAAGAGGAGATAAGTATCCCAAAATAAATGCAATAAATATGGAAGTATGCTAGTAGATTAGTAGGTGGCAAGTGTTATGTCTTTGCTTGGCCTGTTTTTTTTTTTTTTTTTTTTTAAAAACCAAAAACAAGTTGCCACAGACATTGTAATTTGTTTCACAACAGATGCTTATCATTCTAGAAGGAAGTAGAAGGCATTGGTTGACCATTGAGTCCCTGTGTCCTGGTTCACAGATGACAATCTTGATATATTCTTACATGGAAAAGGAAGATAGGGAGAGAGAGAGGGAAGGAGAGAGAGAGAGAGAGAGAGAGAGAGAGAGAGAGAGAGAGAGAGAGAGAGAGAGAGAGAGAATACTTCTGACCTAATTATCTTCAAATACTTAATATATTAGTTCTAGACCACCCTGTTCCTGTACTGCCCATCTGCAGGGATGTGGGACTATGCCAGCTCTAAGATCCTGCCCTTGTTTGCCCTTCTAGAAAGAAAGGCAAGGCATAGGTTACATGGATCAGAAGGGTCATACTTGGCAGCAGAGCTGCAGAACCACCCATCCTTTGCCAGAGAATGTCAAGTGAAGTCAGGCATAAGTGCTGGACATTTGCCATCCCAGAGAGTTGATAAAAATGCTCAGAAACCCAGATCACAAAGGATTGCAAAGCCATGGCCACTTGGCTGTTTTCCTCCTTAGCCAGGACTGACTGCATTTCCTTTGTGACTGCCTTTGGGGTCTTCCTGGCAATGTACTACCAGGGATTTTATTTCTGTGAGTTGTGGATGAATGCTGGTCTCTCAGTGAGCACTCAGCTGGTTTAGAGCAGGATTCTAGTCTGAAGCATCTAACTATTTTCTTTTAAGAGTTAGCCTATACCTCTAGTTTCTTCATTAAGCTAGAGTCATCTGAGAGGAGAGAATTCCAATTGAGAAAACACCTCCCTAAGATCGGGCTGTAAACAGGCAAGCTTGTACGTCATTTTCTTGATGAGTGATTGATAGAAGAGGCCCAGACTATTGTGGGTGGTACAATGCCACTGAGAAGCTTGGCATGTTTTTTGTAAGAAAGCTAGCTGCGTTTTGAAGCAAACCAATAAGCAGCTCTCCTCCATAGCCTCTGTTTTTAGCGTTTTCCTCTCTGCTTGGTTTGAGTTCCTGTCTTGGCTTCTCTCAGTGGACTGCAATTCAAGATATGTAAACCAAACAATTTCCTCCCAAAGTTGCTTTTGATCGTGATGTTTCATCACAGCAATACTAACCCTAACTAAGACACAGAGTATCGCAGAGTTAGGGAATTAAGACAGAATGGAAAAAACATGTGAGCCTCCTGTTTGTTGTTTAGTAATGCCACTTAAGGGAGAGCTCTGGGGACACAGAGTGATTAAGGATCGGTGGATGAGCGAAGGGAGGAGTTTAGCATGCAGAAATGTATATGGTCATAAAGTTCCTTACACTCATCATAGTTTTAGGGGTAAAAGTCTGGACTCCCTGGTAGAAGCATGTCAGTCATACAAATGATATCTACCATGTATGTTATGAATTGACTGTTGTTCACTGAGGAAGAGGCAGGAGGCAGAGTGCGGAGTACTCGATGTTTCAGAGGCAGCTCGGTGATGTCAAACATGCTTTATCTAAGAATCTTTTGGGTCGTGTGATAAGAATACCCATTCTTTTTTGTTGTTGTTTTGTTTTTTGGTTTTTTTTTGTTGTTGTTCTGTTTTGTTTTGTTTTGTTTTGTTTTTCGAGACAGAGTTTCTCTGTATAGCCCTGGCTGTCTTGGAACTCACTTTGTAGACCAGGTTGGCCTCAAACTCAGAAATCTGCCTGCCTCTGCCTCCCAAGTGCTGGGATGAAAGATGTGCGCCACCACGCTGGGCCTAAGAATACCCATTCTTAATGAGATGTGGTATGATAGTGTGTTTCTTTATTCTCAGCACTCAGGAGGCTGAGGCAAGCCTGCCTGAGGCCAGTGTGGGCTCAACACAAAACAAAGCACCAGTGAAAACCATCAGTATGTTCCACGTCTTTAGTCAATCTGTCCTTTACTAAGGAACCTGTGGATGTGTCTTGCCAACCGGCGCTGGGGATTCTTATCTATGGAGCCTGCAGTTCTTGGTACTGCAGATTACAATTAAACCTCGAGGGCTTTTGTAACTGCTCAGACTTAGCCCAGGGGCTCTGCCCTCTTCCATCTAGGTGGGGTTGTGCCCTGCAAGGTTTGATGTTCTACAGGTGTGTGCCATTCAGGCGAGGCTGCTGTGAAAACTAGGGTTTAGGTTTCTGTGTGGAAAAGCTGAGTCTGAATCTCTATCTCACACTGGACAGGAGCCTTCTGCCTGAGGAACTTCACTGCAGGAAGAAGAGTTATTGAGTCTGCTCAGCCTTGTGCATGGCTATTCTGGGAAGCTTACTCCAAGCTGGTGCTGGACACGGACCTCCCCAGCTGTAGGCTTTGTGGAGTGAGTGGACATCCTGGAGAACTTAGGGCCAGCCATTTCTATTTTCTTCCTCCCTCCCTCCCTCCCTCCTCCTCCTCCTCCTCCTCCTCCTCCTCCTCCTCCTCCTCCTCCTCCTCCTCCTCCTCTCTCTCTCTCTCTCTCTCTCTCTCTCTCTCTCTCTCTCTCTCTCTCTCTCTCTCCCTTCTTTTAAGGTCTGTCCCTGTCTGGATGAGAGATACGAAGAACATGTGGAGCTTATGTTATGCCACGGCCTAGCTGGTTCTATCTGCGGCTCTGCAGTCCCAGGTGCCCCAGGTAATGAGGAGGGCGGGACCGGGCAGGCAGCCTGCATTAGTGCCGCCCTGTCCACCCCCACATTATCCTGACTTATTACATTGTAATAAATTGAACCATTCCACTTCATTATTTCATATTTGAGGAGATTTATAGATTGTCCTGGTGGCTGAAGAGGCGGTGATTAAAGAAGCAGCGTGCTAATGAATAAGACTTTGCACAAAGCCATTTTAATTAATGCACAGCCTAGGGGCTGTAAACCACTTGCTGATAACAAACCTGCCCATTGAAGAGTTGAACTGACAACTTCCCACAGAATAAAGGCAGACAGGGTAACGTAGGTATGCCTTTCAAGTGGCAATTAGGGCTACTGAGCGGAGTCTCGCTCCCCACCTCACGATGGTAGAACTGCCCACCATGCATCTATTTTTCCAGGCCAAAAGTTTTGAGTCTCCTAATCCCTGGCATCCCACTGTCTTTAGTACCTCCTCAAGTAGAATCTCTCTGGATATGAATCCAGGACCACAGCTGAACTTTCTGAAGGGCCCTATGTGGCAGAGATTCTTGGAGTGGAGTACAAACTTCACACACCTACTGCTATGTTTTTACCCCCAAAGTTCTTTCAGAGCTCTGGAGACAAAGGCACAGCTTCTGCATTTTGATTTTTTTTTCCTCTTTCTTTTTCTTTCTTTTTTTTTTTTTTTTTTGGTGGAGCAATATCATCAGAAGCTCATCCCACCATCTCCCCAGTAGCCCCACCCTCCCCATTTGTAGCTGCGTAGGGTTTCCTAAGGAAAGCCCACTCCCTCATCTCCATTCTCCTGGCATTGTTCCGTATCCCTCCGGGCTTCCGGTAAATGCCATTTTCTGACAGATGAAGTCCAAAGGGTGACGGGCAACGCAGTGACCTTTCTCTGTTAGTTTAATGGTTTCCTGTTGGGATTTGATGTTGGAGACCGAGAACACGACGATGAGATGCCTGTTGACTGAGTTGATAACCACATTGTTTCTGCCACAAGACTGACGGTGGTTAGGAGTATGAGTAACATAAGTGATAATGATTCTCCTAAGGAAAGGAATGCAGCCACTTAGGAGATAAATATCTCAGCCAACAGAACGATGTGAGGCAAAAAAGTACTTGATAATGAAGTGGAGTTTATTGAATTAACTGTTCCATTTAGCAGACATATCGGCAGAACCAAGGCGTGGAGGAACATAATCAAGAGTGTGACCGGTGATGGAGCTGAACTGGACGTGGGACTTGGGAACCACAGGATCGATTGGACTGCCATCTCAGTGCGGGGCTGCTTCTCAGCTGAAAGAACCCTCACGTCACATGGGAGATTTTCAGATGTCTCCCGTATAACCCAGGCAGCTGTATTTTGGGAATAAATATGTCATATTTTTGTCTCCCACCCAGGTCCTTCCAAATGGGAAAGCTATCCTGCATGAAAAGTGACTTCCTCGATCTTCCTAGGACTGAAGTCTTGGGATGTACTACTGGGGCAGACTTCTCCAGCAGGAGGAGCAAAGCCATAGTCCAGCTGAATGGCCCAAAAGGTAGAGAAGCAAGTGGCTGAGTCAGTTATCTGTTCCCTGTGAGTCAAGCGTGTTATGTGTACATATTCATACCCCGTACCTATACTCTGCTATCTGGTGGGAACAGCTTCGGTATTGCTTTAACTCAACCCCTGGTCTATGATGTCACCACGCACCTGTCTGTCCTGCTGCATCTCCCTTCTTCCCTTGATGTATCTTCTTAGCTCTACTTCGTTGCTATTGCTAAGGCTTTCCCCACTTCAGTACTATAATCTTTGCTCTCCTATTGAAATCAGCTGTAGCACTTTTTTCTGTATATATGAGTATATACATAGATGTACGTCTGTGTTCATGCTCACACACACACGTTCATACACACACACACATACACATGTGTGTGTGTGTGTGCGTGCGCACGTGTGTGTCCTTGTGCCTAGGGATGTGTATGGGGCCAGAGGCCAACCTCAGGTGTCATTCCTCAGAAGCTGTCCACTCTGCTTTTTGAAACAGAGTCTCTCACTTGGCTTGAATCTTCCGGGTAGAGTAGATTTGACTAGGAATACCCTGGATTGAAATTATAAGCGAATTCTATCATGCCTGGCATTGTTATTTGGATCTTGGTGGAGAGGGTTTCAAACTCAGGTTCTTAAGATAGTATAGAAAACAATTTGCCAAAGAGCCATCCTTGCAGCCCCCGATGGGGTTGATATTTATATGCAAACTAAAATTAAGACCAAGGAGAGTCTGGGTGAATTAGGTTATTCATAGTTGTAATGTACTGTGTGAACAATGCATTGACATCACCAGTGGTACCACATTGACACAAGAAGGGTGCATTTTCTTTTAAGGTTTATAGACTATTGCTGTATTATATAATTTACCTGTTCTTCATGTTATCTGCATGTAACATTTAGAACCATCTAGAAGTCACATGGCTAAACCAGGTGTCAGTGGTACAGTAGAAGGAAAAAATATAAAACTCAATGTGGTGAGTTGACTTAGTGAAAAAAGGCACTAGCCACCAAGCTGGTGACCTGAGTTTGAGCTACAGAACTCATATGTATGAAGGAGAAAACCATCCCCTGTTTTTGTCCTCTGACTTCCACATGTTCACTCGAGCATCTGCCAACCCCTACATGCCCACATAAGTTTACATGAAAAAAAATTTTTTAATGTGAGACTCCAAGTAGAACCTCACCCACCAGTGAGGTCTTCTGCCTCGGTGACAACTGGATTGTTAATTACAGTTTGGGAAGAGTGATCATTAAGTACCTCTAGGTGTTTCATGATCAATATGAGGAGAAGCCTGAAGCTGAGAGGTTGGGAAGGGTGATGATGGGCAGAATTTTATAATTATCAGCACAATTATCCTAGACTCAACTTTCTACAACATCCCCAAACTGTCAGTCATCTATAAAATATATTTTTGGAGCTGAACTAAGCAAAGTGTACCCAAGAAATAGAATTCTCATTAATTCTGTTACATATTCATGTCCATTAAGCATAGTTTTTTTAATGGTGGAGGATGCTATGTATGCAACATCTGTAAATACCGAGGACTGAGAAACACAAAGGATAGGAATCTCAGCTAGCAGACCCTAGAGCAGAGACCCTCCCATTTCACACTCATTAAGGGAAATGACTTTTTCACTCAATTCCAGCTCCAGAACCTCACTCTGGTTCAAGTATTATGAAAAGTTAGACTGGGATTCTGGGATGCATCACCTTCTACCCTGTACACATACTATCTTAGAATACTGAGTAAGGAAGGCTGGTTTCACATTGCAAGAACAGCATTGGTTCTTGGAACTGCTATGTAATAGGAAGAAAGGAAGAGAAACAATTTCATAACACTATCCAAATTATTTCTCAATCTCTACCTGAAAAGGGAAAATTCTTGGCCATTGAGATTTTCTAAGGATGTGTAAGAAATGGTCTCTCTGCCCTTACATTCAGGGGTACAGACTAGAATTTCAGCTCTTTTGGGTCATATCCTTGTATTCTTTTTAGAGCATGGCTGATTTATTCTCCCTTGCTTTGTATAGAATAGTCCCATACTAGTGTATGGGGCCCCCTGGCCCCATGGTGCTGTGAAACCAGAAAAAGAGGCAGAGTGCTCTGGGATGGCACAGAGGGTAATTTATTGGGAATTTACTGATGGAAAAATGGTTCTCAGTGCAGCAAGATTATGATTTGGGTAATAAAAGGGGGTGTATTTATAGGCTAAAGCAAAAATAACTTTATCCTAGCTGCACTGTCTCTCATGTGTCTTAAGATGCACATCTTTGTTCATGCCCCTTTTGTTACTATCAAAGGTACTGCCCTCTCTGAAGGAAGTTACTGTGTTTAACATGCTTCTTAGCATTTTCTTTCATTTCTTGTCCCATTGAGCTCATCAGAAAAACTAAATCAATATGGCTTCTATGTGAAAGGAACCAGCATTTGGAAAGGACATTCACAGGAGCCTAGCATAATTGTCATCAGAAAGGCTCCATCTTGAACTGATGAAAAGGCATGCAAAGACCCACATCCAAACATTAGGCAGAGCTCTGGGAACCCAGTGGGAGAGGGGTAACAAGGATGTAGGAGCCAGAGGGATCAGAGCCATCACAAGAAACCCACAGGATCAACTAATTGGGCTCACAGAGACTGAACTGACAATCAGGGAGCCTGAGTGAGTCTGACTCAGACCCTGTGCATATATGTTACAGTTGTGTAGCTTGTGGGATTCCTTATAGTGGGGGCAGGGGCTGTCTCTAACTCTTTTGCCTGCTTTTGGGACTCTTTTTCTTCAACTGGGTTACCTCATCCAGGTGCCTAGTCTTATTGCAACTTGATATGCCATGTTTGGTTGATATCCCTGGGAGGCCTGCCCTTTTCTGAAGGGAAATAGAGGAGAAAAAAAATCTTAGGAGATAGGAATTGGGGGGAGGGAAGAAAATGGGAGGGGAGGGGAAATTGTGGTTGGGTTGTTAATATATGAGAGAAGAGTTTAAAAAAATAATAACAAGTATTGTTACCACAATGAGTGAACAACAATAACAACAATACAGAACTGTCATAGGCGAGTCAGAAGGGGTGCAATGCTCAAGAGCTCAGGGGACAGGCATTGCATGTAAATGAGTGAGACAGTGACTTCTGGTCATGATAAATGGCTCATACTGGGGCCAAGTCTAACACTGTCCAGCTTTTATTACTTTTTCATTGGACTTAGAGAGCAAACCAAATGGCTCTAAACCATTCAGAGGGTTGAAACTTGATCCTAAGGCAGTTAGTTAGTTTGGGATACTGGGGGCCATGTGCTTGTGCAAAGGCAATTTGGCTTAATGAACAAGGAAAGCAGAGGCATGGCACACTTCCCTGGAAGTCCTTGCTATCCTTCGCACCTTGAAAGGCCCCAAAGCTTGGTGCCTGGCCCATGGCATCCCTAGGAGGTAGTAGACACTAGAGAGGTGAGGCCTGCCTGGAAGAAGGAAGTTAGGTCATTAAGAATGTGTCCTTGAAGGCATAGTGACCCCTTGACCTGTCTCTGTCACTCTCCTTTTGCTTCTCAGCTACCAGGAGGTGAACAGGTTTCCATTACAACATGGCCCTCACCCCCAGCCATGACATTGTGACTTTCCACAGATCCAGAGGTTACAGGGCCTTGGAGTGGGACCTCTGATAATTAGAACCATAATAAATTCTGCTTCCGTTTAGGCTGACTTCTCTCAGGCATTTGCCACAGTGATGGTGCTCTGTCTGACATGATGCTCATATCCAATGAGTATCATTTATTATCTTGCCTTAACAAACTTGTTTTCTTCTTTTGTTCCTATTCTCACTAACATGTCCCCCTCTTCCTCTGTTTTCCTTCTGTTTATTTTTCTATAGAGATGTTTAGACATGGGAAGATACACCAGCATCAATTCTAATACCTCAAAAACATTAAAGAAACCCAGGGAACTCTGTTTGGGATGGTCTCAGGTAGAACCATTGAGACGTGTATAGAAAACAGGAGCTTATGTGAACTCTATTAACATCTGCAACAGTTAATGCATTGAATTGGAAAAGTGACCAGTTCCTGGCCCAGCTCACTTTTATTTCACTTTAAACAGTTCCTTCTTATTTGGACGTAGCAAATATTCCACTGTAATTACTATTGCTGTGATGAGTCCAGGTACATTGAGTTTCTCTTCTATCTGTCTCTGAAAGCTCTGTCTCCTAAGCCATGAGTGAGGTGCCTGAGAAGAAGACATAGATCATGATTTAGAAGCCAGAGGCTTATCAGGAGGCCTCTTGGGTTCAGTCCCTGTGATGATGGAGTGAGAGAAGTGGGGTTAGCTAGAAGAAAAAGCTGAGTGACTGGAAAATCACAACAAAGGGCTTAGTTGATCTCATAGAGAGTTCTAGAAACTGGGGTGGCCACCTCAGAGTGGCACTTTGAGGGGAGCCAAACCAACCCAATATTCTGTATCAGACCCTGATGAAAGACAAAGACAATGTTAGTTCTGTGTCCTTGTCCAGGGGTGGATTTGGTAAGGTTTGTCTTGGGTGGGAGCCAGTGCCTCAGAGGACTTGAGGTTACAGTTTCTGGAGACCAATTTTTCCCCCTTGGGGTATGGTTATCAGTCCATAGGCAGCTGCATCTAAGGGATCCCTTGTTCTCTTTGCCAATACTGTCTGACTTAACTCTCTGCTGACTTGGCTGTTTTTCCCTCTGCAAATGGTATATCAGGTAGTACATTGCTTAACAAACTTGCTTGGCATAGTCGTCAGTCCATGCAAGATGGATTGGTCCCAGCTATTGTTTTTGTCTTTTATGTTTCTCATCCCCAGCTCTTCCTCTCAACCCTTTATTGTTTAGGACCTTTACTCTTGCTGGTTTGGAATAGGCCCTAATTGTGGGAAAGGGCCTAGGTCTTTATATTCTGGTCTTCAGCCTGTGTTGGTTCAATTTGTGAGTCTTGTACTGTATATGGCATGAAAGCCATATATATTTTGTAGAAATAATATTCCAAGTTTTGATTTTGGAGTTTTTTCTTCCAAGCAAGTCAATATGATCTTGATCCTCCCTTGGGAATGGCATTCTGGGCAGTAGCATTCAGCTTCAGCTTGCAGTCAGCCATGCAACAGTGAGGGAAACAGCAGGTACTCTGCACTGCATTGTGCTGCTAAGCTGTGGGGTTCAGTAGGCTCTGTGTATGTAACACACTTTTGACCTCTGATATACACAGTTTCTAAAGGACCTAAAAAGATGAAACCCCCATAATCAATCAAGGAAGTTGTGTCCTTCCATATTGATCCCTTAGTAAAGATTCCTGTTGGCGGAGGGAAGTTCTTGGGGAGAGAATCAGCTGTGATTCAGCAAGCTGTGAGCCAGGGCATGGGCTCCTCTGTCTGCACAGAATGAAGGCAAGAAGATCCAGTCTGTGTACCGGTAAGTTTATGGAAGATGAAGAATGCCAGCCAATTTTCCTCTGATCGGCAGAGATTAATCCCTTGCACTGAAAGTGGGGGACAGAGAAACACCAATCTGTCTATTACTTATGGATGAAACATGTTTTCTTCTTTACAGTCTCTGTCTCCACTACACACTTTTTAGATGATCTTGTGACAAGACACTGACTTCTTTCCCTGCAAAACGTCTGCTGGCTTCCCGACAGTATATTTTGTAGCAGTTTCTAAGTGACATAGATTCTATTCCAGGGAAAACAGATTTGCCACTGTATTTTGGGGGATCTATTGAACATTTTCTAAAAGGTTACACCAGGGCAAACAACTTAGAAATTCTGCTTTTCCCATGATGCAGATATTCACGAATGCATGACTTATTTGTCATCCATGTCCTGAAGAGACAGGTTCTCTCAAGAAAGCTCCACCTACCTCTGAATGTCTGCCCCATCTCTGCTCCCAGTGCACGTGAGATGCCTGGTTCCACCTGTTGCCATGTGAGCGAAGTGCAGAAATGAGCTAAAGTGCATCTATGACATCCCATATAAAAGGAGAATACAACACAAGATGAAGCCTGCGGTCTACAGTGTTGATGATATTTCCTGGGTGATGGATGAATGGGATAAGGGAAGCAGCATAAGCTGAGCGGGGTGGACTGGCCGAGCAGGGAGTGAATCAATCATAGGGCCTACTCCACCTGCCCACTGGGTTCATCAGTTTCACAGCCCCTCTCAACAGGCTTATAAATTACCCCTGATGGAGCGGGGCATGTTGGGCCAGGACGCAGTGGCTTCCCCAGCAGAGATCAATAGGCTGTGGGGAACAGACACAATAGAACTCCAGGAAGATGGCTGGGAAGCACTCCAGCTTCATCTCATCAGCTGCACCTGTCTATATGTTTAGTCCTGAAAGCCAAAGGCAAAACCAAACAACAGTAGAAGATCTAGACTTAATCTCATGTAGATATAGATGAGCATGTACATGTGCATACATATGAATATGATGTATATGTATATGCTACAGTGTTTAGAGCCAGGATTTTTGGACTTAGGGATTGCCCTCACCGCTGCTTGTATGACTTACACAACTTGCTTAAATAGTCTCTTTGTGCTTTGGATTCATCCTTATAAAATGGCAATAAGAGACAACAGTCACACCTATGTCCTATAAGAGTAGTAGAAGTTCTTCACAGAATTAAAGCAGTTAGTACTTACCAGGGAGGAGCTAATGACTTCCGTGCTTGATTCTGTGACCTGGCCAATTGTACCTCAATTTAGTTTCAGATTTGCTTGTTTCTTCCTTTACAGATAGGGAACTAGCCTGGATGTCACTCTAACCTACAGAAATCCATGTTCTATCTCACTTGCCCATTTGTCTGAGAGGTTGGAGGGTGTCTTCTGCCCCAGGCTAGCCCTCTACCCGCAGCTTTATTCCATTTGATCCTGTCCTGTGTCTTTCTCTACTTCAGCCATTTAGGTTCCCATCTACTGTTCCTTCTTAAGCTTTTGTTTGGGGTAATGTCTTCCTTTCTTTCCTAATGGTTTCATATGCTTACTCTATTTACATATCTGAGTCTCTCCAATTATAAAAGAATATGCAAATGAAGTAAGCCTCTGTTGATCCTGCATCCTAATTGGGCTATGCTTGTCCCTTTTCTCTCCTATTTATTTACGCATTCGTAAAGAGTGTTCTCAACTTCCAATTTTTTACTTCTTCACTTTTTAGAAGTGTCCTCTACCAATAGCACCTTAATCCTTCTATTAAAATATTTAAATAGTCTGGTCTGCTGGAATGATTTTAGCAAGTTCACCAGCAACTTTTTTTTTTTATTATTGAAACCCCACTGAGCATTTTCAGCCTTAGTTTGGTAGCTCTAGCTGCTGTTAATTCCTGCATACACACCTCTCTCTCCTGACTTCCAAGACATGAGTTTCTTTAGCTTCTATAGAGACTGCACTAAGTTCCATGTGTGTCTTATAGTTCCTTCAAGTCTCTAATATTTTATATTATTTTTATAGCTATGAATTTTTTAGAAAAGTGTTTTTTAATTTTTATCAGTGTATTTCTTACATATTTTCTGTCCTCTGTTGTGGATAGCTAGTTTTACTACCCTTGGATCAGAAAGTAGCCTATGTATTTGGGAATATATTAATTTTCTTTATACTTAAACCATGGTTATATTTTTATCAATGTTTGATGAGTATTTAAAAAAATGTATATATGTGCTCAGCCCACCCCCTCAGTTTTTTTGAATATATGGTCTAATGTAGCTTAGGCTAGCTCAATTTTTCTCTGTAGCCAAGGATGACCTTAAGCTCATGATCTTATGACCTCTATTCTTCCTTCTATCTGCCATCTGCCACTGCAGGAGCAGGCAGCATCCTCTCCTTTGCATGTTCATAAAGATACATAAGACATGCATGAAATTCGGCTTGTGAATATTAATATAAGCACTTAATACATCATCACCAACATTTTACAAATACTTTATGCCATTACTAACCTATTATCTCCTAGATTTTTCATTGGTGTACGTACTATGTATTTCAAAAATTTCCTATACATTTCCTAGTGCTATGTTAGTTATATATGTTCATGATAGTTATAGATTCTTGGGACTAAGGACCTCTTAATTTGTACAAACCATCCCTGCCATAAGTTGACTTCCTCCACTCACATGGGTCTTCTTCTGTCTTCATCAAGGGCTGCTCCCTCTGGTTTTTTGCTCTTTGCCAGACACTGTCACCTGTATTCTCTGAGGTGCCTCTGCCCTGTGGTGGCAAGTGTTACATATAGATACTTGCCCAAATACTCACATTTAAACTTTGAGTTCAGCAATGTATGCACATTTCTGGCTACCATAATCAATTTTCTGATAGACTTCTCTTCCTGCATAACCCACAGGGTCTATGAACTTAACATTTCCCAAATTGCTATTATTGCTTTTATCCATAAGTCACCTTCTCTATATGTATTATTTGGTCCATGTCATGCCTTGCTGTGTATATAGTTACTGAGGTATTAACAAAGATCAAAGCCTTCAGAGTTAGCAATCTTAAACCCAATGTTTCAGAAAGTATATTAAAAAAAAAAACTAATTTGGAGGCAATTAAGCTTCATGTATTTTAGAGAGAAATTTTCTCCTCACTCTTTACAGTAATTAATGAAAGTGAAAGGTGCTAGTCACCCCTCCCCACCCCCCAGCATGAAACCAGCTCCAGTTCTGGGAGGGGTTTGGTTGCAATTGTCAACATATAAGTCAAGGATTTAGGGTGCATCACCTCAAGTTCTGAATCCAAGTCAGTAGCCAAGTGACCTTGCTCTACTGTCTTCTGGGAATTCAAGTTCTTTATTTTAAAATTATAAAGATTAAAACACTTGCTAGAGATAGAAAGTACCTCCTTTTTGAACATAGCAGAGAAATGATTCTGATAATTCATTGTCTGATTTCGAAGTTTGATAAACACAGAGGTAGACTAGACCTAATACACATCCAAGACCAGTTTTCCTTTTTATCATGGCACATTGGCCCCTGATTTCCTTCAAATTATGTCTTCCTTATTTTACAATATACGGTCTCTTCTCCTTGTCCTCTCCCTTTAATAAATCACCCACATTCATTTAACCTTTTTTCTGAGTTTTTTTTTTCTCCCCACCTCTTTAATCATTTCTCACCACTCAAATGTTCTTGTCTTGGACCATCTCCAACTTCTCTGTGCCTTTTGGAAAATTAGAATCCCCAAAGTGAACATAACGCCCTAATAAGGGCCAAGTCAAAACCAAATATAGCTCATGACACTCTTTCCTGTCAGTTGAGTGACAGACACCACTGCCAAGACTTCTGAGCAGTTTAGCAGTCTAAAAGGCACATATCCTGCTGCAGACCCCACTATGGAACTTCAAGGATGTAATCACTATGCACCCATGGGAGTAACTCAGTGCTATTAGTGATGATCTCTGGAGATAGATCGAAGAGATGAACCTAGAATTTTTAGAGGATGTGGCCTAAGGTGCCTCGTGCACAAGCTGACACAGCTAAGGCACACTTAGAATTTGGAAGAAAAGAACTGTGGTATTTGGACTTAAACATTTTTAATAATAATAGGACAATACTGCTAACCATTTCGCTCTTCAACACTTTCAGGTCATCGTAATAGAGTTTCAATGACTCTCGTTATTCAACTGCATGACTACTTCAAGTTCTCCTCTTCCACAGAAAGAACACATTTAACTTCCTCAGTTGAAGAGATGAGGGATCCACAGGGACTATTGAAAAATGAAATTTGGAGCAGGAGGCAAATTAGGGCTGATAAGTGCTCCAATTGGTGTCCTGGAAAGTCTGAAATATTAGAGACTCATTACATAGAGAGTGCGGCGATTCAGTGAGGTATGGGACAAATGATTTAGCAAAGGGAATTAATTTGGTAGTAGGAGAGGCAGAAGATCTTGGCTTGGAAATTTTTAGCAGGGTTAGAAGTTTAGAGACATTACAGTGCAGACAGAAGATAATGATCTCTAATGAGGAAAGTGAGCTGTGCAATTAAGCATAGGAGAAACCTTCATGTGCGCCTTTTTTCCAGTCTTCCTCCTATGAGAAGTAGTGGGGCCACAAAGATCCTAAAGCCTGCTGCTCATGTATTCAGCAACATGTGCATCCTGGTATTTGTATAGCACTTGGAGGAATCCAAGCACTTGTAGGTTCCCAAGATGGCCTTCCACCACCAGATGTCCCAGGCATGGATCTGCTGTTCTTGCCACTTGGTTTGTGACAG
This sequence comes from Mus musculus, assembly GCF_000001635.26. Lineage (NCBI taxonomy): Eukaryota > Metazoa > Chordata > Mammalia > Rodentia > Muridae > Mus > Mus musculus. The sequence goes on from NC_000075.6 coordinate 27,658,006, forward strand.
GAACCAAAGCTCTTGCTCTTGTGCTCTCTTCCCCTGGAAGAGTCTGAGCTCATAAAGAATCTGTTGAACTTCTACAGTTTGGAATGATGGAGAGGGAATTGTTTAGGCTAGAAGTAAATGAGGACAGGTGGGGCCACCTGCCATAAGTGATCCCCTTCCAGCTGGCTCTAGAGCCACCATTCTTGGTGTTTTTGTGGGATTCAGGTGGGGGAGGGGAGCGGGAAGGTGGTGGACTATGGAGGAGGTCTGGAGGTGTTCTGATGGGCTTTCATAGACTGGCAATCCCCTTCATTGTTGCAGCAGATGTACTGGCATTGAGAGATGGCTGTGTAAGGCCATGTTTGAATTATTAATGCTCCAGGATTCCTGTGGTGGCCTTTTCCTACTGCAGATGCCTGAGATCTGCACTTCATCAAGGTGACAAAAAGCACTTGTCTTTTTTTTAGAAAGGTGAGGTTCCTTGGTGCCAAGAATTCTGATAGTGGACCCTATGAGAGGCCTGTCTTTCTGTGGATAAGCTTACTGGTGAATAGCCCCTCTACCATTGAGTCACACACAGAAGTCAGCCAGCAGCAACCTCTGGGTCTTCATGAAGTTCAACCACAGCCAGCGATCTTTCTTTGGAACAGGAAGATGAAATGGGCTGTCTAAAACTATCTCTATTCATTTCAGAATACAATCTCTTGTAAGTTCTGCTGGTGTCTCCAAGCCTAAATTTCTGAAGAGCAGCCCGGTGTTTGAATATAGACAAGCTCAGTGGAATCTCTCGCGGAGCTGCTATGCTTGAGAGCAACTTGCATACACCAACTCATAGCCTTTGTCCTTTTAGTAACTATAGGGATGCCTTGTCCACATATAAGCAGTAAAAGCAGGTACATTC